>NW_004949105.1:1995045-2022585 GCF_000317375.1 Microtus ochrogaster | reverse complement strand
TCTCTGTCTTTTCATTTCAATTATCCAGTACAACAGGAAAAGTTCTAAATCAGATGGCTCCTTTAATTGTGGAATTCACTATTATGTCTTTTATCTCCCTACATATTTGTACCTGAGACCCACCCACAGACAGGAAAAATTATCTTCATGAATTAGTGGTTATTTCACAGAAAGAAATCCATCAAGCCTTCTCTTATGTAGAAACCAAACAGTTGTGGTCCCTCTTCCCTGCCAAGGCTCACAGCACTGTGGTGTTCCTACAAAGAGTGGACCACATGGTAGGATGGCAGACCCCGAGTTACCAAAGCAACCTAAACATTTTCTGGCCAGAAACGCTGCCAGGAGTATGACAGAGAACACTGCTGTGCTGTGAGTCCCCAGTCTGTTCCCTCCCAGACAGGCATTGCAGAACTGGTAAACAATTCATGTCTCCTAAAGACAAGAACAGGAAGATATTTTATTATAGACCTGCCCATGGAGGGTGCCCTGGGCAGGAAGCGGGACATTGCTAGGAAAGGCCTCACTGCAAAAGCAGACAGCAACCACAAGGTTCAAAGACTATGAGGTCTCAAAAAGATGAAGAACCAGAGAACAGGGGTCAAGGTTTCAGGTTACTAAGGGGCAATATTTGGGATAATAAACATGCCAGGTGTATATCTGTAGAGAAGAAAAGTGAACCATCACACCAGGTTCAGAATTTCTCCACTTGCTGGGAGATCGTGGTTGGATCTACATGTTCATTCCTATGCACTTGCTTGCTTTGACCAAAGCCTGGGAGCCAAACTCAGGTCCTCTGCAGGAGTCAGACGCCTTCTTAACTCTTGACCCACTTCTCCAGTCCCTCAATTATCCCATTCCCTCTGGGTGTATGTATGTATATATGCATACATTTTTAAAAGATTTTTATTTTTTGATATTTTTTATGTATACCTTGCTGGCCTGGAATTCACCCTATAGACCAGGCTGCCCACAAACTCATGGAGATCTGTCTGGCCCTGTCTCTTGAGTGCTGGGACTAAAAGCATGGGCCCCACATCTGGCTCTGTGAATGATTTTATGTGTCCCTCTTTCTCTTCAGAGTACAGTAGTAATGCATTAAAATTATTTTAAAACCATACTTCTTACTTTTATATTTTAGTATTTTTTTTACCATATGACTTTACAGAAGTTTCTGGAACACTTTGGGAACATGGTAAGGCATATTCTTGAAATAGTCAATTTGGACAAGATATATTAATATACACTGGCCCTTGAAGAAACTAAGACTGAGAATAATTGAATATGTTTTTTCTGTGTCAAGCACATGGAAGAGCTTCAGATATGTTCAACCAGGAGTAAAAGTCTTTAAACTAATTCACCAAAGATTTTTTTTTTAGTTCCTCCCATTCTCAATCCTCTTTCCCTAACTCACTGTCTTAATCAGTTTCCTCCCTTCCTTTCCCAAACGTTGACTCTGAACATCCTTTAAGCCACATTAAGAAGACTGAGGGAAAAGAAAGGCTTTAGAAAAGTGGGGAGAGAAAGCCTTGTCATATGCATAACCACCAGCAAGTGTCCCATCTATGAGTGACATTGGGAAAATCCTGCACCTATTTTTCCACGTCCTTGCATCTTGGGTTTTTCTTTTTCTATTTAATCTCTTGAAAAATTTTGAGAAGCAGAAAACTCATAGGGATAGCAGACATATCACTTAGAACAACAGGTATGCCCTACCTGGGAAAGGGGCACTCAGGAAAGACGTTCCCAGGAGTGAGCTAGAAGGGTTAAGGTACCTCTGGTGAGTGGGACACTATGACATGACAGGTTATATATCTAGCCATTGTGCCTGTGGTTGTGGGAAGCCAAGCTGAAGTGAAGTATTGAATTTAATCCCAGGGCATGGAAGAACATTGTTTAAAACAATCGTAGAGTACTGAAAACAAGTCAAAAATGCACACAGAATAGCCTGCAATGCAGCTTTTATCATCGTGAAGCCAATCATATAGTCTTAGAAAGAGTCAAAGAGCTGAAGGAACAAGATTGGCAGGCATTGCAGTCAGTCACACAGGCTAAACACCAGATACATGTTCTAGGTATCCCTAGGGGCCCTATATTTTCATCATCTCAAGCTTCCCATCAACCTTCAAGACTACAGACAATCTCAGACATCTCTGGTATGACACTAGATGCTGAAACGCAAGCATTTCTTTCTTTATCATCTCTTCCCATGCCCACTGAACAGAACTGAGACTCTCTGCAGAGCAGAAGTCCAGTCTACCATGGCCTGTTATCCCAGTAGTAGACACTATTTAGAAATACTGTGCCTAGCTAGACAATGGTGACACATGACTTTGGTCACAGCACTCAAGAATCAGAGCTAGGCGGATATCTGTGAGCTCAAGGCAAGCCTGGTCCACAAGAGTTCGTTCCTGGACAGTTAGAGCTGTTCCACAGAAAAGCCCTGTCTCAAAGAAACAAAAACAAAAATGAGAAGAAGGGAGGGAGGGAGACAGGGAAGGAGAGAGAGAGAGAGATTGTGCCTTACCCATAGCAAACAGATGAACTTGGGAAAGAGAACCTTTGCCCACTCCATCCTTTATCCCCATGATGCTCTTGTCTAGCAGGGTAAGGTTTTAACTCATGCTTGGAGAAGGGAAGGAGAGTTGAAGAAAGGGAACGAGAGAGAGAGAATGGGAATGAACCGTCAGGAAGTCAGGAAGGAAGTCAGAGGAAGAAGGAAGGCATGGAAGAAGACATAAAAGCTGATACAGGAAATGGCTGAAGAGTCAGTGCTGCTTCCAGTCAATAACCCAAGGTAGGAGAAATTGTCTTGGAGACCTGTGACCCCTCCCCTTCAGCTGGGTACTGTCTGCCTCTTCCTTGCTCTCATTGGTGAGCCCTATATTAGGCTTCCTCTTCCATCTCTATCCAAGGGACATGTGGGGCTGGCTAGAGGATACTGGAGATGCCTGGAGTGGTGGATCCCAGAATACAGACTTTGGGAGTGGGAAGGAAAGGAATGACTGACAGGTCAGAAAATAGGAAAAAAACAACAACAGTTTTTTTCCAATCGGAAGAGGTAAAATCCACACAGTGCTGAAACAAACAGACATCTTCCATATTTGTATTCTGTAATCAGAATACCCACCATCTTCTATATCTATATTCTGTAATCAGAATATCCCCCATCTTCTGTATCTATATTCTGTAATCAGAATATCCGCCCCCCCCCATTGAGAAATTTGCTGTTTCCACATTTCACAGTCCCCTTTGTCTTCTTTTCTAGAGTGTCACTCCAGAGTAAAACAATATGCTCCTCACGATTTCAGTAGTTATTTCTAGATTGGTCATCACAGATAATCACCAGAGGATAAGGGAGCCTTCTCTTTTCTGAAGGGAAAAAGATGGGGAGTGGGTCTGGGGGAGAAGGGGGCTGGCAGTGGGTGGGGACAGGTTGGGAGCTGTGGTCAGATGTATTGTATGAGAGAAGAATCTATTTTCAATAATAAAAAGACTGATCTGCAAACTCTAGAGTTTGCCAGGACTGAGCAATATAACCTCAGAGATGACACTTAGGAGGAAAATGGAATTATTCTTCTTTGGAGGAGAATGTTTGTAAAACCATCTACACCAAGAACAGCCACGATCTGAGGAGCGATTTGCCCGAATGAAGGAAACACAGCAATGTCCACGCCTTACATGCTCCTTCAGAGTGTAAAATGTGCTTTGGTCCATCACGCATTTCTGTTAACAAGCTTGTGAGTGGTCGTCAGCATCCTAGATGAACAAGCAGAACAGTTCACAATCTGCTACAAACGTGCAGTGTAAGCCAGGCTGAAATTATTCCTTCACTGTCTTAAAACTTAGTTTTTAAGCTTATATTTTGTTTTCTGTTGTTTTCTTAACAAGGTCAAAACTCAAACCCTTCTTCAGAAATGACTTAAAAGCAAATTTTGCATACTAGGAATAGAGGTCTGATTGTCTGCCAATTTTAAACCAGGTAAAATGCTCTAGTTTCTGCTCTCAACACTGCATTGGAGTGAAGCACACTATATGAACTCTCTTTTGAAATGACTGCCCTAAGACATGATGCAGTATCTACCACAGTGAAAGCCTTCATTCGGGAACAGCTTTAAATAGAGACAAAAACCTGAGAATTTCTTAAAGTGTGATATTTGAGATGCTACTCAAAATAACAGCCTGGTGTTAATCCATTAACAAATAAGGACTTTGCAATTTAACTCACATGGAAAATTTTACAATAAATAAGGTCTCTTCCGATATAGACCTTTCTTCAAAGACCAATGTAACACTTGTTAGCAGATCAGTCCTTAAGCTCATAGTCAGAAGTATACATGTAAGATGAAAGGCCTGGGGTAAATAACATAGAGGCTAAAGAAAACTCCAGACTAACAGTATTTCTTACAATTAACAATTCCACTAATGGATGTTATATGTCTGCTGGAAGGCAGTGATCTTCGCTCCTACAGAACCTTCTGGCCCACCTTCGTATTTCATTGCATGGTCACCCTGTTCACCTGCTGGGACATCAGGTGGCACACTCTTCCTTGGGTCAGTTTATCTGTCCACCACCAGGACACAACTGGTTCCCTCTGGCTGCTTTGAGATGAAAATGCCTGTTATTTACTGAATTTGCACGCAGAGTAAACACAGCTGTTCTAGAGGACTTTTGAGTCTAGCAACATCTTCAGATGGTGAAATTACCATTTTTATTACAAGGTGGAGAAGTGTGCTTTCCGAACAGACCTATGGCATTCTGGCTATGCTATAAGAAGGGAGAGAGAGCAGTGGATGACACCAGCTATTGCTCTTTTATTGTCTCACTGGATGTTTGGGGTCACAGGCATCCCGGGTGGTTAGCCTGCTGCACTGCGGGATGACACCAAATCTATCAATCACCTGAATAATATGAAAAGGTTGCTTAAGCAAGGCTTCGTGCTTATTAGGACGCATCTAACATGGGAGAGCAAGTTATTTTTTAAATTGCTATGCCACTCTTAATATCATTTCCGAATATGATCAGCGGTTGATGAGGTAGCGAAGGTAAGAAGAGAAAACAACTGTGAGGTGGTGCGTTGAAGTCATTTCATCATAGACAGAAGTAACACTGGAGGCTCGGACACTTCTGAAGTGATGGAAAAAAGGCTTCCAAATCAGGGACCAGTGTCAAATTCCAACTCAATTATACAGAAAATGAATGCATGGAAGTGAGGTTAGTTGTACAGTAGCTTCATATCAGCAGGGAAGACAAAGGGAAAAGCCACCTTTCCATGGCAATTAACTGACGGGGAAGCCACTCTGCCTAGCAATGGGCTAAGTGACAGTCATCTGTGAGGCTGGCTCCCCCTTTCCCACTCGGGCTCCAGACAGTCTGGGACACAGCAGCAGCCCTTTATTTGGAATTCATGCTAATTGCTGGTTCTTCATATTTTCTTTGTGTACCAGCAGAAGCTTTTATCTCTCCTGACTATGGATGAGATGGGTCAAGGGGAGGCTTGGCTGAAACCCAGGCTGATTGAGGCAATGGAGCTTTCTCACAGAGATGGCTGGACACGTGGCTTATAGTGAAAGCTGGTGAAATCAACACAAGAATGTGGTATTCTATTTAAGTGAAGCTTTATAGCAAATGTTCTGAGCATTCTCTAGACTCCCAGTATACTAACAAAGTAAGCAGCAGCCGTGGGAACCTGTGGTTGCAGTTAGCTGCACCCAAACAAGCCAATTTTATCATTCCACCTCTTTTCCCCTGGAGTTTTTGAAAGTTATACATCTGTACTAACCAACTCTTATATGTAGCTAATATGACCGCCAAGCTAGGAGTTGAGACTTGCACAGCCACAAGCGGTCCCTGAGAACCTCTGTTTGTCAATGTCACTCCAGAACTCATGTTAGATTTTAGTTGACTTTGGAACAATATTTAGAGGTCGGTGATTTAAAGGTGAGATTGTCCCTGAACCTTATTAGGAGGCAGAGAAACTGTTAGAGCCAAAGGTAGAGGACTTCTGCAGCAAAACAGTACCTGCTGGACCATGACAGGGCCATTCCACAGGTGAACTCACAGTGACTATGATGTCATGAAAATGACCTGCACTCAATCAATAGTCCCAACCCTAGCAGAGGAGCTTCTGACTCTCTTAACTGCTAGGGGCGTTAGTCAGTTTGCTTTGGGGACCTGACCTTTGAGAGGTTATCTAGAGCTACGTCTACAAACCCTGTCTCAAATAAATAATATATTTCAATAAATCTGCAAACTGTAAAATTATACTTGATATTGGCTTTCCATCTTCTTTAAAGAGAATATAAAGCTAAACTTTTAGGTCCAGCTTGAGGATTACAAATTCATCAGTGCAGTTTGGATTCTTATATTGGTAGAGATTGATTTTATATATAGTGAATAAGATCTTCAGTAGATCCAGGCAATGACTGAATGACGCTTTTTAAAAGTTCAAAAGCAAAGCTTTAGATGCACTTGAAATGGCCACAGCTTCTGGAAACCTTTACTCAAAATAGCTGGGTTATTTTAAGACAAGCCAAATAGTCCTTCTCCAACTCTGCTAAGACCAAATCAAAATCCAAATTAGATTTGTGTCCTCAGGGAAGTGACAGACTGCTCCTTTTGGATACTGAGATGTCCCAAATCTATGTCTAGAGAGCTTGGGGCAGAGAGATCCACTGTGAAGCTACAGCGATAAACACTGTATAGACATATTTTCTACTTTGTGGAAACCGGGGCAGGAGGGGGGAGGCTAAGCAGGGAGCCACAGTTTGCTGCTTAAGGGAAGGTAGACTGAGGACTTGCCATGAAAATGTCCCTGTAATTGACCCACACCATTTATGTATTAAAAGTGCAGTGACTGTTTCTATTTTACAAGCTGCGCCTGGGTGCTCTGGCGTGATCAGCTGCCTTCAGCGATCTGGCAAACAATGGGAACTTCTGAGGCCTCAAATTCCACCCCAAGTGAGAGAAGTCAGGACCACTGGCGGATTAACACAGCACCTCTGTGCTGCGCTTGAAAGTCCCAAGCTGCTCTGTGCAAAGAAGGGAAGATGAATTATTTTAACTTGTGCATTTTAGGACATCGCAGGGGAGAAATTATGTCTGTCCTGCAGGAAGAACAAGCCAGGCACTTGCTGTGCATCAGTCACAGCTCAGTTCCTTTGAAGGCCATGTCTGTTCTTTCTCCACACCCAAGTGCCTGTGGTCCCGAGTCCCTCTGGCCAGGCTCTGGAAGACTAAGCATTGTACTTCCCTGTGAGGGTGACAATAGGTAAACTCCCACTTAGAGATTTTGTGACAGGGCTTGACACCTCTGACACCTCCTTCCTCTCTTCTTGGAACCTTTGGAAGTGAAGAACATGGACTTTTTTCCTCCCACAGGTGTGGAGAATTCTGGCCCATTTTGCCAGAGGTCATGTCTATTAACAATGACATAACAGGGACTGTCCACAGTTCCTAATTTCTCAGGTCTTCACCTGGCTGAAGAATTTGTGCCCTTTGTGTAATTAAAAGAAACAGCAAGGGAAGTAATATTAGCCCTGATTCTAAATTTATCTGTTTCTTGGCTGCCTGAGGGTAAAATTATTGAAGGCTAAACTTTCCCTTAGTCCACATAAGTAGAGCCAGTATTTGGATTAAGGAGATGCAGCCAAGTACTGTAACTCATATCTATTATGTCAGTATTTGGGAGGTTTGGGCAGAAGGGTTGGGGCAAGTTTGAGAGCACCATTGAGTTCCAAGCCAGACTGGGCTGCAGTATGAACCTTTTTTAATCAAACAAAAGATGGCATATTTTTAGATTTCATATGCCTGGGAGCTGGGAGGAAGCAGGGAGAACCCGAAGAGCTAGAGAGATATGGCTTCCACATAATGAAAACCTTCCGCTCTAAGAACTGCATTGTAAGTTAAGCAAGCATGTCCTTTAATGCCTTGCACTTAATTAGATTCTGACAATTGAAAAGTTCCACGGAAGTTTTGTGAGCTCGGACCTTCTTCGGGTATTATTGTGAATGGAGAACGGAAGACAAAGCCTGGCCTTGCAGGGAAACAGCCAACGTTATCCAAGTCACCAGCAAAGGCTGTGTGGGACAGCTTTGAGAAAGACTGTCACCTACACCATCAGTGACAACACCAGAGGGGAGCACTCGTTTGCTTGAGAAGGATTCACAAAAGGTGCTTCCAGCTACCATAACACCATATGCAAAACCTTCCACTTTCTACTAAACACATGTTAAACCTTTGCCTTGTTTTGGACCCAATAATCAAAGCTTCAGTTACCATGATATGATCATGATAAATTAACTGTAGTTCAGAGGCAAGGTGCCTGTGCCTAAGAAAAATATTAAAGATAAAAGATAAGGATAGGGATATTTGAGACGTTTACAACAGCAATTACATGCTGCGCAGTTTATGCCTTGTTTTCGGAATACCTTGACCCAGAACACAATTATTGGGAAGACCTCAAGACCTTGGTTAACCCCAGCACAAACTCATGGGAGACTTTGGTAGTCAACCTTTAAAACGCAGTACTACTACTGTGCTATTAAAGCATAGCGAGGGCTGAGATGCCAGGGTGGAAAGGGCAAGTCTTCTTCCCCATGTGCTGGTACTTCGCTTAGTAGAGTCTGGACTCATTTTTCTTACCAACACCTTGTACATGAAGTCAGGCTCACTGATCTAAACACACACACAGTCAAATTGGTGGTGAAAGTTAAAATCCTGTGACTTTATCTTGTAGTCCATTTCTTCCACGTGGAAGGATCTTCTCACACACTCCATGTTCATGCCATCATAACAGAAAGCCATTGCTTCCCCATGTTCCCGACAGCCTGAGCACCAGGAATCAGGGCAGCCTCCCAAGAGCTGACAATCATGGTTCTGCTCACGTACGGCCGGATGGACATCTAAGCAGTAAGCCTTCTTGCTGTTCTTAGCTTGCCATGAAGCCATTGCCACACAACGCACGAGTTTACCTTGCCTCTTTATTAAACTCTGATTTAGAATTCTGTCTTTGATAGGAACTTTGCCAATGTCCAGACACACACTTGGTACATAACTTAAAAATCTTCACAGAAAAACATCAGCAATGATCAAGCATATGTGTTTAGCACACAGAGCTAAAGTGAATGCAGTTTCTAGCTCTTTGGGTCATAGGACACAGGCATGCTTTTCTGATTATCACTCCTTAAAGCAACTTTTGAAATTGAATATTTACATGAGCCATATAAATCTATAAACAGGGATGCTTATTATTTCTCTAATCTTTTTAGGTATTGCATATGTATCTCTATATATTCATTCATACATATTTGTGTATATATGAGCACACTTAAAAGATATACCTACATGTATATACAGTGAGAGGGCTGAGAGCATACATTTAAATATATAATTATATAGACAGAAACATAATTTGTCATGGGGGTGTCCTCAAACCCTTCATGACAATGTCATATTTTGTTTTCTGATAAAAACAATCTATGGGATAATAATCTCTCAATTTCCCTGTTCAGACATGGAGACTAAACATGAGCAAAATTGTAGCAAAGGTGATACATATACCAACATCAGCACCACCCATGACTTTTCCTGGCTAGCTTTTCAGGGTTTATGAGTCATGTAAGATGGAACATTAAGGACGATGGAGATCAGTCAGAGCATCGTGGACTTTCACCCTGATAACCAAACTGGGAGGGAGTATAAACAGATTCTCTAACTACGAGTCATCTGATGAAATCTGTATATTGGGCCAGCATATCCATCACAATTAGGCCACACATATATCATGTACACACACACACACACAACACACACACACACACACACACACACACACACACACACACACACACTCTGCCTTTCATACCACTAAGGGCTGACTCAGCCAGGCTTTGTGAGCACAGTACTCCATCTGATGAGGATGAAGAACATCAGTGGTATACTTGCTACTTATCTCTCTTCTGGACTCAAATGGCCAGCAGGACCAGCTTCATGGAGGAGAGATTTATACTGGCTGCCAGTACAGAGGATGCGGTTCATTGTGGAAGGGGAGCGATGGCAGCTGGATGGACAGGGTCCACTGCAATAAAGGATGTCTCCTGCCTCATTTAGATGGCAGACAACAGCAGAGAGCTGGACTGGAAGGCAGGATGACGGATAACTATTACTGCTGCCCCTATGACTCTATGAAATACCTTGTTACCACATCCAGAAGGCTCTACAACTTACCAAACCACTGTGACCAGATGGGGACTGAGTGTTCAAACACATAAGGTTTGGGGAAATATTTTTTATTGAAATCACAACAGGTGGATTGGGGTGTGTACAGGAGGGTTCTTGAAAATAATTCTCCATGAACACAAAGGATGTCCTCCCCATCACCCTTTCTTACCCCCCCCCACCTCTGTATCAAGAGAAAGAATGTGCTGTCCACCTGCATCCAGCCCCTCTCCCTCTCTCACTTCTGTGTTTGCTCCCAAGTGCACTCTTCCTTTTAGAAGTTAACACTCTGTACATCTGCCAAGCTTCAGGCTTCCGAGGCTCATTTATCATCATCTGTGACGACTGCTCACCAGGCCATAGCTCTGTGACCTGGTGCCCTCACAGGTGGATTTAGCCCAAAACTTCTCAATTCCCCAGCAGCTACCTCAGAACAACCCCAGCCTCACAATACCCCAAGCACATCCAGCTTGGATTCCTCTCTCTACCCTGCAACACAGTTGACAACTTTGTTTGGTCTCTAAATAATAGTCTGAAATTCTGTTCCCATCCATCCTAGAGTCTCATGGCAGAAGAGCTTTCATGCTTGGAGCCTTGTTTCCCAGATCACCTTGTGTTTTTCAAACCCAGGGGAAAGGAAGCACAGCTTTTCTAGTTTTACCCCTGACTCCAAATGCAACTGAATGCCTGGTATGAGTTCTGACCACGGCTCTGCTCTAGACTTCCTTCCTAGTGGAGTATGATGCCATAGTTGTCAGCAAAGGAGACACCATAGATACTGCTTTCCAGGGTAGCTCGTATTACATGACAGAAAATGTTTTCTATAACATATATTTCAATGACAGCTTTCCACCCTGAATCTCAACTCCCTGTGGTAGACATTATCACACAGACATAATAAATAAACTGGAGAAATACTGGAGACAGAGCCCAGAGTTAGGAATCCACCCTTTTAAACTCTCCAACCAAGGGCAAGCTCTATACTTTTACCCCTATGACCCAAGACTCTTAAGTGTCCAAGGAGAATAACTTCAGAGCCATCTTAGCCCCTGGATGGACTGGGGTGATGCCACGGCAAGCAGAGTATTCAACATTAACCTCAAAAGAGCTTGCCACCACAAATCTTCCCAATGCTGATGGTGCAGGGCAGTGTGGTGTTTGTTAACTGGTGGGTTAAATAAACTGCCTAGACTTAGGCCAAAGCATTTAGTGAGTGTTGGATTGGTCCTCCAAGAAGCTTGACACTTGCCCGTGAGACTCTGTTACAGATTTCATTGTTTAGATTCTTTAATCAATCTCACCTTTTGTTTGGTTTTGGCAGGGAACTTGTTTAGTAAATGAAAGTCTGTATTTTTTCAAATTAATAAAAGGAAAATGTCAGTTTTACATACAAGAATAAACGATGAAATTTGATTAAAGCTACATTTTTAATGAATGTCCTTATCTTTGTAATATCTGACATTTTGCAGAGGATGTTAAAATCTGACTTTTACCACTCTTGGCTAGATGATTTAATTTAACACAGTCACAATAACAGGAAGGAGTTTAAGCAAATTTCTAATCAACAGCGTTCTACTTCATCAAATTGTAACAGAAAAATTCCTTTCTGTCAGCTTTGTTGATGAGCACCCAGATCTTTCTACCAAACTGTGAATAATGAGAATGCACAGGCCACTGAGTCAATGGAATCCTTTAAGGGAGACAAACACAGAAAATAAACCTGTACTGTTCCTTCCATGACTCCGTCTGCCCAGATCAGCAGCGGTAACTTCAGAGGAGGCATGGCCTCCAAAGTCTGGAACCCATTTCTTCAAAGCTTCAGCTGATAGCATCTAGGAAGTTGGACAGGGTGCAGAACCCAGTCGCCCAGTTCCTTGGATGAGGTCCAGAGCAACCAGGCTAACTCAGGTTTTTCAGAGCATGGCCTTCACCTGAGATGACATAGACTCCCTGTAACTTGCACAGCAGAGAAAGAATGGGTGTGGGAACAAGGGATGCTTTGTATTGTCCTAGATATCCTTAAGCAGCCCTGCCCTGAAATAACAACAAAATCTGGTCTCACCGGGGTTTCCATTACAGTTAGGATTGCAAGGGTGTTAAAAATGCTTTCTCTTCCAGTGAAGGCCCCCAGACTTTGCAAATAAGTCATTTTTGGTGACAATAAAACCTATATTAACATGGCAATCAAGAGCAAAGACATGATACTTCTTAACCACTCCCTTGTGTTGACTTCTGGACAGTAAGAGCAGAAGCTATGTGTCTGTGCTAACTCTCTTAATGGGCATTCTGTTCCCATTACGTCACCCTCCACATGTGTATTCCAAAGCAAATCCTTGCCAGTTCACTTACTAGTTTCATTACTGAAGCATTTCAACTGTGTGTAGGAAGATGTCTCAGTGGGCCACAGTACTCACTGCACAGGCATGAGGATCTGAGTTCAAATCCCTAACACATAAATGACTGGACATAGCTACATATACTTGTAACCCTAGAGCTTGGGAAAGCACTGAGTCGGGAGGATTACTGGAGTTTGTTGGTCAGACAGACTAACCAAAACATTTAGTAACGTTCATACTTAGTAAGCAATTCTGTCCCAAATGAATAAAGCAAGGAAGAATGAAGGAAGATACCCAATATCCTGCCCTGCCCTATGCACACTTGCAAATGGATGTGATCTCCACACATATCTGTGAATGTGTCATGTAAGCATAGACTTATATACACATGCCCCCCCACACACATACACACACATATGCACACTCACAATATCAATACACATTCACAGACAGACAGACATGCACACCACACAAGACATCCGCACACACAACCATGCAGTTCCTTTCACAGATACTCTGAAATCATGACTGATTAGCACAAACATAATGAACAATGGAAGGTTCTTCCACTCAAGCCTGCCCACCTGCTTCCCTGTACTGACAACTAGGGCTGCAACTGGAACCTTCTTGGTAAGCAGTGATGCAGGGTTGCACCACCACCGAGCGGGAAACTCATGGGGCAGTCTTCATGGAGGTGTGTCAGTAAGGGATAGAAGCAGCCAGCTTCTAGGGTGGAATTTGATCTCTCAGAACAACTTGATGCTGATTGGCATGCCCTAGAAATATTCCAAGTGTTGTGTAGAGGGTGTGAATGGGAATGATAGGTTATGGTCTGTAATAGAGAGAAGCTTGAGCCTAGGATAAGGGTCAATGAACTCCTATGCAGCTAGATCCCCCCGTGTTTATGCAGCCTGAAATGTCATGTTCTCTTACATGATTAAATAGTCGTGAAAAGAGAAGGTTAACGTGTGACAGAGGAATAACTGGAATTAACATTTCTGTGTTCATGGGTAGAACATGGGATCTGTACTGTCCTTTTGAGAAATAGTACCATTCCTCCTGCCTGGAAGGGACAACTTCTCAGCATCATGTCTCAAGCTCCCAGCAGGAGAGCCTTTCCCCCCATTTCCACTCCTTCAGCTAAGAGCAGTTGACAGTGAACCATGTGGGTGGTGGTTAGAAGAAGCACAGGGACCCCAAGAGTGATCAGGGTCCAGAGTTGCACTGAGTTCCTTCTTATTCTGTTCTCACAACTCCTTGGGAACACCACTGTCATCTTCACAGTCCCAAAGTACCATTGCACACCAGTCTATCACCCAAAGTCCAGAGGGATAGGTGGCAGGCAGAAGAGATCCTACTTAATCACTGTGACAGGATCTCGTGCAGCCCAAGCTGCTCTTGACCTTCCTTGTAGCTGAGGTGGCATCTCAAGTGCTGGGATTATAGGCCTGTACATCTGATTTTACCTGGCACTGGGCATGTAACCCATCCAGGTTTGGCTATATGCTGTGTTAGACAAATACTCTGCTCACTCAACTACATGCCCCAGCCTACACAAAGAACTTTAACATGTTGTTATTAATGAAATACTCTAGAGTGGCATAATTGTGGGTTTTATTTAGAGCCTTATCATATGTACCTAATACATGGAAAAGGCTAGATGCCTATTTTTGCCATTATGACAGAGGAAAAATTTTAGCAATTTTATCCAATCATTCCAAGTTTTAAACTTTCAAGATTACAATTGTAGTTAAAACTAAGACTTTGAGGAAAACAAAGAAGATCTTTCTTTTCTATAGCAAAACTTTAGAAAATGATTTTTCTGTGGTTTAGATTCATTACACTCCTCCAACTTTTAGATACCAGTGGACTGTGGAAATTACCTGTGGTGACTGCTATGGATCACTAAAGTGACAGGATCTCGAATCATCTTAGAGACAAGCTTGTGGGCATGCCTGTGAGGAATTATCTGGATTAGGTCAACTGCAATGAGAAGACTCACAGTAAATGTAGCTGACCTTATTCCCTTGTCCGGGGTCTTAGAGTATGTACGCAGGGAGAAGCAATCTGAGTCTTCCCTTCTTCTTCACTGTGAACACAATGTGACCAGCTGCCTCCAGACACTTTAGCCATTGTAGTAGGGCCATGATAGACCACAGCTTTTAAGTGTAAACCAAAATAAATTCCTCCTTCCTGAACTTGTTTTTAGTAGGTATTTATTTTGTCATGATAACAAGACAAAGAACTACAACAGCACACACAAGCATGTCTAGAAGGCTGAACAGCAGCAAGCACTCAAATCCTCTGTGAAAAAAAGAGCTGCCCTGAGACTACTCAGCTGGCTCAAAACTTAAAACTTGGGGCTGTAGAGATGGCTCAGCAGTTAAGGGACATAGTACTCTTTTATAGGACACAGGTTCGATTCCCAGCACCCACAGGGCAAGCCACACCCATCTACAACTCAGTTGCTGTAGATCTGGCACTCTCTTCTGACTTTTTCAGCCACTAAGCACCCATGCAGTGTGTGCACATGCATACAGGCAAATCTTCATGTACACAAAATGAATAAACAAATCTCTGAAAAAGAACATAGAAAACTCAGAAACAGAATGCAAAATGAGGAAGACATTTATACAAGACATCAAGTAATGACCACACATCTTCATGAGACCTGAAGCACTGATTGGAAACAAAAACATTTTCACTGTTTAGTACGGAGAGAACAGGAATTAAGGCTTAAAATTCACAGGTTTTTTTATGAGCATGAAACAACAGTCTTTTATCAGCTGTAGGAATTTTGTTTTACTTTTAGCCAGGTGGTATAGCCAAAGCCTTGTTTTATCTGCTCACATGCCAATTCCTCCACACACAGTCTTCTCATGAGGCTCTGTGATTAGTCACATTTATTTTCTATAATGTGATGCCGAGTTTAAGCTCATTTTACATCTGATTGTGGCATTGTCTACCTCAAGACAAGAAGGCTAACACAAAATTGGCACTAAAAGGGAAGGCTTAGAAAGTTGGCATTGTAGACACTCTCTGCTGTCGCTGGTTGAACATCCATCAGTGTCATGCTGTGCCCTCTCAAATGTATGGATAAGATGTCCTAAATAGTTCTTTTCAAACACTGAGACAATTATAGGACTTCAAAATTCTTAGAATCCACCCATTGCTCACTTTTTAGACTCTGCGTATCTGTCAGATCAGAGCACTTTTTGAACTCTGAGTAATCCTAGGTGCCAGGAAGATGTAATGAACAGAAAAGATAATCTTGTATTAGTGTTTTCATTGGGAGGCATTCATTGCACTTGGTGATGAGTTTCACAAAAACTCTGTAGTCAAGTACATCATGCATTTGACCATATTAACCCCCTTGCCCTTGATTTATCTCCCTGTCCTTTCAAAGATAACCCCTCTGATAAGACGTGTTGAGTGTGCACAGGGGTGAAGCCCTTCTAGAGAGCTAATTCCAACATCTAACTCCACCCTCAACCCCACAGGGCCAGGACATCTTTTAACCAACATTAAGGATGAGTCTGAAGAAGAATGTCTAACTTGCCAAGCATACAGACTGTTGTTCAGTAACCATAAGTGACGTAACTGGGGCTTCAATCCAGGGTTTTCTGACTGCAGAAATGTCAGCCTTCAGCCACAGAGTTACAAAGAATCTCAGAGGTAACCTTGTCATTCCACCTTAATTTTTTGAAAAGAGAAAATTGAATCTGAAAAAAATAAGTGGCTTGCCCAAGGTCATGGAGTGCCTGAGCTGGAAGACAGACCAGAGGCCTGAACACAAATGGCGTGAAGGGAGTTGGGTGTTCCGCCTACAGCTCAACACCACCTGTCCTCACCGTGTGATGCTCAGCTGTGACATTTTTCACCAGAACCATTTAAGTAGCTGAATTTAAATCTCAAGAAAGTTTAATGTGTTTCTCCATATATGTGTGTGTGTGTGTGTGTGTGTGTGTGTGTGTGTGTGTGTGTGTGTGTCACAGCTCCATCACTCCAAATGACTCTAGACATGATACGAACATCAGGCTAGACACCGGCACTGTGTGTTGTGCCGTCTTGCTCTTTTCTATGCATCTCTTATGGACTTAACACTGTGTTTCCCCTTTTACAATAGCATTCAGTCATCTTCCCTTTAGATGAAAGGATGTTGTGAGAGTTCACTAAATCAAAACCTAATCAGTTCACGGCCCCTGCATTTAAATGCTCAGAAAATATATCACATAATGTATCTTTAAAAGTGATTTCTCCATGGCAGCATTGTGCATTTGGACTTGCTATTCTGTATTTGCATGCGATTTTGCTCAGCTAAGCAGTTCCCTTCAATGCCAACCAACCTCAATGCATGGGCAAGCATCAGAACACTTAAGCACTTGAAGTAATGCGTGGCTAAATGAATCTAAACAACCAAGCAGCGAAACCATCATTAGTTTCAGCGCCTGCTTTGAGTAAATATTCTCCCAAAATTCCATACATGTTTTTTAATGGTTACTTTAGCAGTATTCATTCAAGAAACATTCAGCAATTAAATGTGGCAGGCTTCCCAGTAATAAAGGTTGCTAAACAAAACTTAGCAAAGTTCAATGGATTCACATCACCACAGAAGAAAATGTTTTACTTTTGATTGATATGTTGAATTCTCACATTTTCAATGTTTCACTGGGGGTCAATCTATAAATACACACTATAATTTATCAGATATTAATAAAGAGAGTTTAGTTTAATTTCAGATTTACAAAATACTTGATACCCTTCCCCACAACAAAGTATAGGAACTTTTAGAAGGAGGATGTTCTGGAGGGTTTAGGAAAGCTTGAAGGGACAGTAGAAGGTAGAAATTATAAAAAAAAATATTATATACATATATAAAATTCTCAAAGATTAAACAAAATATTATAATAAAAACTTTACTCCACTTTGATAAGTAGGTATGAATCACTTTTACTCTTTTCTTTCCTTTTTATTTATTTTTTCTGTTTTGACTCATGTTTTCTTTATTTAGTCCTGGAACTATATAGAGCACACTAGCCTCCAACACAGAGATCCTCCTGCCTCCAACACCCAAGTGTTAAGATCAAAGATCTGAGATCCACCACAAAATATGCTTTCTAAACAAGCCACAAAAATTTCAGAATGATGAATTTAGATATTTTCATTTTATTTGATTTTGTTGCTTTGTTTTATCCCATCCATCTTTAGGCTCACAGAATAACTCAGGGGAAGATGTGGAAAGTTGCCTGTTTCTGGCCCACACTCTCCCCTACATGCTTGGCTTCCACCATGACCAACTGCTGCTGTGTACACAGAACCCATCTTCATCACCCAAAGGCCAGAGTCCATGTCAGGGTTCCCTGTTGCTTTTCTATGTTCCTTGTCCATGATAGCAGTATAATACAGAGTCTTTTCTCTGTCATAAAAACTTACCTGCTTCTTCATCATGTCCACTAGCTAGCTCCTGGTAACAACAGACCCTGTAACTGTTTCTGTGGCTTTTGCATTTCCTGGACTGTGAAACTTCTGCCACACAGCCCTATCTTCATGGCCCAGCTTGTGTCTTTGAGTAAAATGCTCTTAATACATCTCCACGTCTCTGTATAACCTGGTGGCTCATTCCATGTCAGTGCTGGGCAATGTATGGCAATAAACCATGGTGTACCCTTCACTTACGAAGGTTACTTCACTAACTTCCAGATTTTTTTCTCAGAACTGTAAATTTAGCTGTTACAATATTTTCATGCTTGCTCTAGTGTAAACGGTCATTTACAGTATTTCTGAGCAGACACAATGGAACACAATTACAGCTAATAAGAGTATGTTTATCCCATAAGACACTGCTCATGCATCCTCCATAAAGTGCAGACTCATTCTTTTCTCTCTCTAGAGAGAAGTGAGAGTGTTTTCAGCTCCTCCCTCTGTGAACATTTGATGCTGACACTACTTGATTTGGGGCAGTCCAGGGGCACTATTTTTTTCTCTTATTATTTTCTTTTCTAATCCTTCTAAAGTAAAGTAACTGTGTTTTTTGAAATATTTATTCAAACTTACAATGTAACTACCTTGTCAGGTACAGAAAAAGGGCTTCTGCCAGTGTTAAAGTGTTGGGTCAAAACTATGCAAAACTTATGTGTTATAAATGGGATGCAACTTAAGGAAACGGGAGAAAAGCCAGACACAGCATGGCATGGTGAAAATTAAGGTGGAAGTGGAAGTGATTAGTGGGGCTGATTCCCTGGGATGGGCTTCCCATGGTTTGAGTGTCTGTGTCTTCCTACAAGGTGATACAGTGAAGTCATAATTCATACTGGGCCCATTGATTATTTGTAACATAACTTCAGATTGGTTATATATAATTTCTAGACTCTTAAAACATGGTTAAGATAGAATCGTGAGCTTGTGTGATAATCTACAAGCACAGCACATGGGGGCATATAAGTGGAATAAGTAGCAGCTGGTATGTGTAACACTGCCTTCTCTGTTACCAACATTATATACACACTAAAGTGTAAAAAGGATAATTTTCAACTTACTATACACATTGCATTTTTAAATCTAAATATAAAATTATTACACTCTTACATTAATGGAATATAGATAGCTTCCTGAGAGGAAACAAAATTAATCTTGAGACACAACTGGAATATGTGATATGTGTGAAAAATTTTTAACAAAATGATTTTGAGCAAAATCAATTTTGGCAGTGGATATAAAGGAGAAGGGTAGGAAAGCAACCGAATACACATTCATGAAGCCAGAGCCACAGCCCACATATGGTTAGGAAATAATTAAACATTCTGGATAGCAAATCCATCTGAGATGCCGGTGGGTGGCATGCGCTTTCTCTAACTGCTCCCCACCTCAAAGTCCTTCCATCAGGAACTTCTAATCTGACCACAGGCTACACCCAAACCTGAAAGCTGGGGAGAAGCTTGTGGAAAACCACACTGAATGCTTTTTGAGCATCAACCCTTCTAGATTGCTTTTTGGTTATACAACCTATCATGGTGTATTTATTTTATTTATACACTGAACTTCTGATAACACACATTTAAACAATGTTGAGTTGGTGGAAATACAGAAAGCATTTAGAGGATGTGATATTTTTAAAATGTACTAAGGTCATTGTCGTAGGAGGGTCTATGATAAATTCTGGGTGGAGGTTCATCCATTAAGGTACCAGAAGTCACTCCGGTATAAAGAATGGACTCTCCCTCCCTCAGAATCTATCAACTGTGGATCGCTCTTCAGAGAGTGAGGTTCAGGAACCTTCTGACTCTGTACTGAGATGGTGACTGCCTGGATCTCATAGGCAATTGTAGGCAATTACATCAGCTGTGATTTCAAGTGTGCATTAGGCACGATGTTCAGGAGGCACTATTTGATCCGCTCCTTCATGACTTCTGGATTTCACGATCTCTGTACCCCACTTCCACAACAGACTGTGCCTCTGCTGGCAGCCAGATGATCCAGATGCTGCATTTGTGGCCGAACACGCCACTGCATTTCACTTACCCTTTGCACTCCGACAAGTTGTGAGTTTCTGTGTTAGCCACCATTTACCGCATAAAGAAACTCCTCTGATAAGATCTGGATGCATTGAAAGCCACAAATTTAGAGGGCGGTGTAAAACCACGTCCTTCCAGCAAAATTATCATCGCAGGTTTACTCCTGGGCCACTGAAGTCCTAAAGGTTATTCTCAAGGTGTTCTGTAGGGTCAAAGAGCCAGACAAAAAAACACACCCTGACCCTGAAATCAAAGTCGAAAGGTTTAAAAGGGCCAATTGAAAAGACACACCCTGGCCCTGAAACCAGAGTCAGGGAAACACACCCTGCCTCTGACCAACCAGCCAATCCCTGAGCTTCATGAAAATCAACCAAATATTTCTAAGTTTGTCCAAACTCAGGGATTGAAATCCGACCAATTCCCACCCTGAAAATCTTCATGCTGTAAAAATTCCATCACTAAGAAACCCTATATAAACCCTGTACCTGTCAGGTTGGAGCTGCCTTTTTCTACCCTATCAGAGGTAGTCACTCTTGGATTCCTACTTTTTTTTTTAAATTTTTATTTATTTATTTTTTTTTTTGAGACAGTGTTTCTCCGTAGCTTTTGGTTCTTGTCCTGGAACCAGGCTGGCCTCGAACTCACAGAGATTTGCCTGCTTCTGCCTCCCGAGTGCTGGGATTAAAGGCGTGTGCCACCACCGCCCCGCTGGATTCCTACTTTTTAATAAATCAGTTGAATAAGGTTTGGGTAATGACCTTTCATTGGAGTGGAATTGGGTAGGGAAGTAACAACTTTCACTGGAACAGGAGCAGAGCTGCTAAATTTCTGTTGGGAAACTCTCCTAGCAGAGTGGAGCAGAGATGTAACAACTTTTGCCAGGGCAGGAAGCAGAGTTGCTACATTTCTGTGGGGAAGCTCCTTTAGCAGAGCAGAGCGCAGAGAGGAGCAGAACCGCCACATTACTGTCTAGAAACCATCCCCAACCAGGAACAGAGCTGAAGGTGCAGTCTGGATTCCAATAGCCAGGATACCTTTCCCTTCAGAGATGTAACATTTATGGGTTCTGACAGCCAGAATACCTTTGCTATAACATTTAAAGGTATTGCCTGGTTTCCAAAACTGTAACACTTACATTTTCAGCATCAAGAATATTTTTCATCCTGTAGAGCAAGACTAAATCCAATCAGAAAGCAACTGCTCAACCTCCATCCCCACAGAATCCTTGTTATTATTGCACCCATGGGCATATTTCATTGATTCTTTAGATTTGTGTGGTTAATTTGGAATACTAGTAAAATCCAAGTAAACAGAAAGGGACCAGGGTGGGAGGGAGAATACATAGTCTCAGTGTTGGAGGAGGTAGGACACATGTGCTATGGAGGGAAAAAGGAGAAAGTGGCAGGGGGGGGAGACTTTAGTGAGGGGGAAGGTGGGAAATCAGGGTAGAGGAGGTGTAGGTCAGTGATAAGTAACTCTGAGGACATCTGAATGCATCTTTAGCACAGCATCCTGCAGTATAAATATGAACCTTGTGCCATCCTTTATACTTAGTAATTTGATTCATTTAGAAAGGAAATTTCCTCCCTTCTAAAGCAGAGGGTTGGTCAGAACAGATCTTAAACTGACTAATCTTTTTATTCCTAATATTTGACAATCATGTAACAAGTGTTTAGGAGATATTGAATATGGAGTATTATATGCTAACAAATATACAACAAATAATACAAATCTTTAGAGTAAGACTCCCAATAGATATCACTAAACTAACCACAAATTAGCCCATTTTCCCCTAGGCAAATACAATGGTAGAATATTTACAGCTAAGTTTGTCCCTACCCATATTCATGTGCCTATGCCAAGCTTCTAATTTTCCATCTCTTGATTTTACCCTTCTTATTTTCTTGGCTCACAATCCAATTTGCTTGAGTAACTTCATTCATAAGACAAATCAACTAAATCTCAGTTTAATAAAAAATGCCCATTATGCATGATTCTCTCATTACTTACATCAAATACTTGAATGCAATTGTCTGCATGTTTTTACATAAATTACGTTTCGTGCAATACGGTCAGATTTTGTGTTCTTTTCTGCATAATGTAATAATCATCGTCCCTCATTAGAATATCATAATTTAATGCCACCGAAGAAGTAGATAATGTTTTTAGATGAGAGGAACAATAGTACATATTGCTTAGAATAATGCTTCCAGGATAAGCCACACCAAAGATGGTTTCTCAGGCAATCATGTTAAGTGGTGAGCAACCACCCTCCCCTGAATAATACAAAAGGTGGCTATTAAGGATATATGTGTGGTCTTTGAATGAGAAAAAGATTTTCTAAATCCGAAACAAAATACTATGTTTAGCTAAAAGAGCTGAGATGCAAACCAAAGAACAGACAAAAAAAATGTTTATCACTATTCATGCATGCATGGGACAAGCATGGGAGCCTACTGTGTACTTCAATTATGCTTGCTATAATAAAAATCTAAATTAACATAGTGACTTATGAATTATAATAACACATACTAGACAGGAAAGTCTAGATAAACCAGTCATCAAGTTATAATAGACCATAACCTTGCTCAAATGGCAAATTGAGGGTTTGTAATACTTTTTAGCAATTTAGTTACAGTACACGGTAAATATTGGCAAGGCTAGAACCCTCGATGATGTGTGACACATATGAGATGACCCCATCACTACCCACACGCCAGTATTTATGACATTCTGAGGTCCCCTTCCATTGACTGATGCTTCTACCAATTAGAAGGCAGCCATTGTTAGATAAGGTATTAGAAGACCTTGTCTTCCATTATTCTAGCTCTAAATTTGCTGGGAAAGTACACTCCCATGGTCTGTGTGATCCTTCCACAGTTATCTATTACAACAAGAGGCAGAGAACTGCCACAAGCATGGGTATGAGCTTGATGCATGCCCTGTCCCTGTACACCTTCAACGTTATCCCCAGCTTGCAAATGTACTAAGAGGCCCAGGATGAGGCATTGCCTATTTCTGACTGACAGAAACTAGGGAATAATAAAGGTTTGTTGACTTCAACCATGTGGCTTATTGTAGCTTGCCCAAAGCAATAACTAACATTTGTCTTAACTGCTGGCTAACATGGTAAGAACAACAATGAGTGACCAATAATGTAAGATAACCACCACTGCTGTGAGGGTTGTCATGGAGAAATGGAGACTTCCCAAATCATGTGGTTCAGATAAATGACCAACTTTTATGTATGTTTCATACAACATTCGGAACATTCTTTTTACTCTAACCGAAACTGTATTCTTTATAAACCTTCCAAATTTATGGGTGAATCCTGTCTGCATAGCAGATGTGAAGCAATATCTAAGATAAGGGAACATCAGGCAAATGCAAGAGATCTTTTTGTTTAATATACAGGGAGGTAGGGCAGGCATCTGGCACTTAGGATGAATGTTCAGGCAAGGCAGATCTGGGACGCAGGTATGAGTTCTTTGAAATGACAGGCGCATTAGCCTATTGAAGTTTATGGAAAATGAGAAGGAAAGACTATCACAATTTTCTACAATGATATGGGTGTCTGTCCCAAAATCTTATTAAGTCTAGACTTTTTAGACTATCTGGCTGTAGCCTCCCAGAGATTGCTAATAGCCACCCGGACTGAGTTGCTTCAGCCCCCTGGTTGATGCTGCTCCATCATTCGAGAGGTAAATCATTGAATTGAGCTCCAACACTACCAGGAAACTTATTCCCTCTCACAAATGGAAGACACTAAGATTTTCCCCATGTATAATTACTAATGTCTCTAGTTTTGTCTCTCCTTTAGTTTCACCACTGCAGTTGAGGTCTAGGACTCAAACCACACTGTTACACATCATTATTGACACTAATTATGCTAAAAAAAAAGTTCCAGTCTTTCTACTATTTAGATACTCAGGGCATAAAATGTGTTTTTCAAGACCAATTATCGTAACTGGGATAGAACAACCAGTTTATTGGTTTAGAACCATCCATGTGAGCACTCTTTACCCAATCAGTTGACATGGATCTCACACCACATCCCATGCAGGGCTTGAGATCCCAGCCTGGAAGCAACTTTCTTGGCTACTGAAGAACAAACACAGGAAGTTGAGTCTGGCCGGGTAGCCGGATGCTGGAATCAGATCTCATATAAGTAAGTTTAGCAGATGAGAGGCGTGAGATGGTAGAAAAGAGGCCTCCACTGGTGGGCTCTAGAACTGGGTGAACCAATCAGCAAGTAGAACGGCAGATGGACAGTGGGGCCAGAGAAGAGAAAGGAAGCAGGCAGGATGCTTAAACCGGTTTCCTGGGGAAATCACACGTCCCCAAAATACAGATAAATTCTCACGCTAATGAATATTAAATTTCCCACTTGCCTTTTGACATCTTAACATATCTGATGTCATACATTTAATTTAAAATTGAAGTTCTTGCAATAATTACTGATAGTTGTTAGATATGCCCTCTGCTGAAGGCCCTTCCCTTACCCTTCATCGTTTTAAGTATATTATATCCCTTTTGAAGTGAGCCCTGGGCATGTGTCACTGACTTCCCCTTCTGCACTTTTACAGGCAAATTCTGCCAAGAGTAATATTATCTGAGAAATTGTGTAGGATCTTGACCATCAAGAAAGATCACTTCTGAAAAGTGGTTTTTAATTACTTCTTAGTGGGGAAAAATTGAGCGCAAGTCACCAAGGTGATATTACAATGCCAGCCAATTAAATAAAATCATTTATATTTAATTACCTCCACTGCAGGGTTACATCTTCCAGACAGGGACGTATCCATTGTTTCAGTCAAAGTTTTCTTTGTCTTGTTTCCTTGGTTATTTTTAACAGTAATGTGTTTGAGTTTGACTTTATTTTTTTGCTAGAATTGATTTTTTTTATTGTTCAATAGAATATGTTCAATTAGAAAATTCCTGAGTCAAGAAAACCAAAGGTATTCAATTACACTGTGAGGAGACAGATAATAATATCTAATAGCCAAATATATATTTTGCAAAAACAGCAATGGGATAGTATGGGAAGTATCCCAAGGTGGGGAGTTATAAAATAATTGCACCCTCTTTCAGCGTTATTTTTGTTGTCAAAAACACAAGGTGAGACAAACCTAATAAAGTAAATTCAGCCGGGCGGTGGTGGCACACGCCTTTAATCCCAGCACTCGGGAGGCAGAGGCAGGCGGATCTCTGTGAGTTCGAGGCCAGCCTGGTCTAGAAGAGCTAGTTCCAGGACAGGAACCAAAAGCTATGGAGAATCCCTGTTTCGAAAAATCAAAAAAAAAAAAAAATCACAACCATCCTATGTTTTGATCTAAGAGATTTATTGTTCAAGATGCCATTTGTTAGAGAAATCATCGTGAAATGATGCTTTGTAAAGAGGAGAGCAGAAACACCATCCTGATTATGGTGATGACCAGGAAGCAGAGAACAACAGTGTATGTGGGGGCGGGGCAAAAGACTCTACAGAGAACTAGGCCAAAACATCACCTAAAGGGTCACGGGAACCTGGTGGTCTTAGTTTTGGATGCTTCCACTTTTCTGTGGGGCCACAGTGCTCCTGCAGCATCTGACACCGAGTTGGGTGGATGACCTCTTGCTCTGGTCCACACAGATTCCCTGGGAACAGTGTTCCCACTACAGTCTGAGGATATCTAAGAAATAGGATTTCACAGCCTCAGTGCTAAAACAATGGCTCATTGACTACTGTGCCTGACCAGCTCTGGGAGGGTGGAGCTTGTGCACATGAAGACCCTGTGTTTGGTTGGAACCCAAGGAAGTGGTGCATCAGATGGCGTATGTGGTTCCACTAAATCTTGGTTCTATTTCCTCTTGTCAACTCTGAGAAAATCTACATACCACACAGATACAAATCCCATCTGACTTCTCTTCAGTAAAATTTTCCCAGTGGTTTTGTACACCAAACTAAAAATACGTTATTTTATTGAAGCAGTGAACACTATTTAATTAGATATTTAGATAATACCAACTTTAATATGCAGCATCCTTCCTAAAATAATTCTCAGCCAGTGATAGCTTGATTTGTCAGATATAATCTCAAAGGTTACAGCAATATTCTACTAGGGGATTCTATGTGTGAGAGAGGTACCTATCAGTGCTTACAAAAAATACATGATTTGTATTCAATTTTACCATCTTGAGTTCATTTCTATTCTTTTATATTTTTAAGAATTATTTTCTTCATATTTGTGTGTGTGTGTGTGTGTGTGTGTGTGTGTGTGTGTGTGTGTGCATCAGTGCCCACAGAGGCCAGAAAAGGGTTCTAAATCCCCTGGAGTTATAGGTAGTTGTGAGCCATCTTAATGTGGGTGCTGGGAACCTAACTGGGATCCTCCAAAAAAGCAGGAAGTGTTCCTAATCATGGAGCCATCTCTCCAGGTTTACTTTTCTATTCTCAATGTCAAAATCATCACACACAGTGGAAGCAATACAATACACACCTGACTGAGTGAAGCTAACATTCCAGACTGTCTTTTGACTATGTTTGAAGTGATCTCCTTTTTCTATCTGAACATGAGTCTGGCCTTGAGCATACTGTCCCCCTGTCTTCACAAGTGCTATGATTACAGAAGAATTAGCACACACAGGTTCCAGGTTACTCTCAAAATGATGGTAGTTAGGAAAATGAGAAAGTGGTTTGATATGGAAGCACGGAAGCTGGAAGAGATCTAAATGGACAACGCTGAAGTGGTTGTGATGCCTGAAATCAGGTCATACTAAGGAGCTATAGAAATAAACACAGTGTGCATAGGACACAAATACACACATGTAAAACTGTGGGAGAGAATCATGGACCCAGAGAATAGCACTCATGGATTCACACTACAACAACCTAATGTTTGAGAAAGGTGTCAATACACAGTGGAGAGAGGTAGGCTGTCTAACAGATAGCTCTGGGAAAATGTGAGATACACTTAGATGAATGGCGGTATGGCCCTTTCTCCACCCTCAACAAAAATTTACCCCAAATGATGAAAGGCCTTTGCGAATGATGTGAAACTCCAAACTTGCTAGAGAATAATTCGGGAAAGAAAGCTTTGAGGCACATGCACAGGGGTGGAAGTGGCGACTTTCTGGAACAATGACAGAAAATAAACCCAGGGAAATAATCCCTAGAGTTAGTGATGGGATGCCAGGAAACTGAAAAACATCTTCACAGCAAAGGAAGCCATCAAAGGAAGGCTTCCATATCAAACAGTGGGAAGAAATTTTGCAGATGGCGAATCTGACAGGTGATTAATATTTGAATTATATAAGTATCAAACAATGCCAAAGAATTCAATCAACAAATGGGCACACAGAGTGAACAGATACCACTCAAAAGGCCAATTTCATAGCCTAGTATATTTGAAAAGTCCTGTACAACCCAGCCATTAGAGAAACACCAGTCAAAACAACGTTGTAAGTCCATCTCATCCTAATCAGAATGACTAAGAAA
>NW_004949105.1:1989700-1994915 GCF_000317375.1 Microtus ochrogaster | reverse complement strand
ACACACACACACACACACACACACACACACACACACACAGAACTTATCTCGAGAAAAAGAGAGTAAATGAGAACAAAACAAACATTAGGTTAGGGTGTGGGGGAAAGTACCCCTTCTCTGTTGTGGCTGGAAGGCACAGTGGGAAGTAATTCTTTCTGGAGGTTTCTCAAAATCTATGCTAGAACAGCTATAGAAATAATCCAGACACAGAAAGGCAGATGTTATATGTTTCCTCTCATATGTGAAGCCTAGATTATATATGCATAGTCTTGCATTAAGATATGAAAACAGAGAGGGTCTCCTTGGGAGCATAAAAATGATGATTGAGGACTGGAGGAGGAAATAGCATTGGAACATTAATAGAGGAAAATATCTACTATAGTAGACCATGTGACATTATTAGATCCTTCCCTTTGCAATGAAACATTAATAGAGGAAAATATCTACTATAGTAGACCATGTGACATTATTAGATCCTTCCCTTTGTACCACAAACACTTTATTACCACTAACACTTTGGAAAGAGAAATAACAAGGGAGACATTTTGGGTACTAGCTTCATTGCCTGGTAAAGGTAGAGGCATAAAATTGTATGTTCATAATTTCTTCTGATAAATTTATTTTATAATTCCCCAAACCATCCAACACATGCCTGGAGCAATATACATGATCTCTACATGTTTATTGATAGAATCTACAAATGTTAAGTGTTATTAACCCATGTAATGGCCTCATAAAACAAATACCTTCAAAGATTGTTTTAATAATTAACTTATATTGTATGTAACATTGATACAATATCTTCCAGGCCATATGACATCAATAAATGTTTGTTCCTTTTAAACTCAATGGTACATAAACACAGGAAAGATATGAGCCAAATATTCCAAGTAAATATTGTGTTATGTGATTCTCAAAAACATCGATCATCATCTATATCTAATTGTATATCATCTATCATCTGTCTATTTGTCTGTCTGTCTATCAGCTATCACCTATTTGTCTATCAACAATCAATCTATCCATATCTCTGTATACTTTTCTTCTTTAGGAAAGAAAGACTAAAAAACACAAGCAATTGCCAGTATTATGTGGATATTGTCAATCAACAAGAAACTTGAAACCTGCATAAAAGAACGTCATTATTTTTCTCTAGTAATTTAATTTTATAGATCATTTATGGTTAAGATCACCAAGTTTAAAGAGACAAACATCAATGTCATTATAACCATTCATACAGAAATTATCATCAAATAATATCATCATAATATTCATACAGAAAGTATCATCAAAGTCAGAGTCTCAAAATGTACTTTTGCGTCCAGACATATAATTGAATATAGTTAATAGAGCTTCAATTAGCAAATGAAGATGCTCGCTGATAAAGAAATGTGCAATGCAGAAAAATAAATCAAAGGTTCAAATAAGGAGCAATTTCCTGGGCCAAGGGCAGGTGTACATGGATGGCTATATTGCACATTATACTCACCTTGAACGGCTTAACATTACTCTCAGATCACAAATATATACTATATTTAAGAGGAACCTCTTTGAGAATACAGATATGGCTTCATTTCATTTAAAAATGTTATATCCTTTTGAAAAATAATAAACAGGCTATAAAATTATGTCCAATGAATCAAAACTATATAAAGAAAAGAAAGATTACAACAGCAAAGCAAGCTGTAAATGTATCTTAAACAAATTACTGAGAGATCATGTAAAAATGATTCCTGCTGAAGGAACAAAGGAGGCAACTGTGTTCCTGCAATAAGAAACTTAATGGGAAAGCAACTCAATAAAGCATGTTGTGGGCTGTAGCTTGTCGGTATTTGATTAATGCTGTGAGTGATGGAGAATTCCATAATTATCTACCCTGCAATTCTCATCAACCTGCTCCTCAAAAAGGGCATTTTAGAAATATTAAGTGTAATTCCTAAAGATCGAGTTTTAAAAAAAATCTATAAATATATAACAAAGAAGGAAATTGCATACCCCCCCTGTAGAGAGGCCACAGTCTATTAAATCTAAACCAGGGGGAACCTTACCACGAAAATTCAGGTAAAGAGAATGTTGTTTCTGTGTTGCCTGTGTCGAGTCCCTCAGCCACAGTTCACTCCAGGTGACATTCAAAATTCACGTGTAGCTTCCAAATGTTAGTATCAGTTCAGTCTGAGTCATGGACACTTGAGGGTTAGCTCAGTAAAAGCCAGACCTTTTCCTTTTTAATAATTGCTAGCAAAGAAGGAAATCGCGGGGCAAGCCACAGGCGGAGGAACAAATGGATTACGGTCTTTGTAATTTTAATAAAGATCACACCTGGGAATTCTGCCTGAGGGCAAAACCCACCCCCAGAGCCTTGCTGCTAGATTCAGCCTGCTCCTTCAGTGCTGTGTGATCTCGGAGTAACTGTTCAGTTTCCCTGAGTTGCAGGCTTCCCAACTCACAGCGAAGTAACAATAGCTTTCCCCTGCCTATTACAGGACCAAAAGGCATGTTTGAAGAGTGTGATTTCAGTTAGAGCCCTTCCCTGCCAAAGGTTCAAGGTGTGGGGGAAGGGCAGGGAAAGAGAGTAGCACACAACACAGCTGTCTCCTCCTGTGATTCAGGCAGTTGGAAAGTGTGCAGCAAGGATCTAAGGATAGCCTTGCCTGCATCATGAATTTCATGCTAGCCTGGGCTACAGGAAACATCTTCCTCCCAAACAAACACGTTCAAAAGCCTTCATAGGGGGAATCAAAGTGAACTCTGTATTGTCACAGGCTGAACTAACAGGAATCATGGGCCAGATTCTGATACGTACAAGCTGAGAGCAGGAGGCTACACACCGCACTGGCATGGCAGCTTAGCGTGGCTGCACAGATGTTAGCATGGCAATGTGCAGGCCTGATCTGAAAGCATGCCCTGAACACCAGTCATTGATGAGATCAAGGAGAAGCTACCAGTGTGAGCCTCTGGGCTGGCAGCGAATGCAGATGCAGGGAGCCAGGCTGGTCCCTTAGTGAACAGAAAGGCCAGCCCTTCAATGAGCATGGTACATACTCATGTTGAATAGGCATCCTATTGGCACTCCGGGCTTCAGATATGGAGTAGAATTAGCAACCACCCTTACCAAACACACATACACTAATAAGACTGTATAAATAAAATCCCATTATCGCATTCTGTCCAGGGGGCCTTTGTGCCCCCAGAGGCATGACGGTTAACAATGGAAATGTTTTTCTGAAAAGGTAGACAAGTCGCCACACTTGAGAGCCGCTAAGAACATAAGAACATTTTGAAACCGTGTGTATCACTGCTTTCATTCGGAGATGCAGAGATTGAACTCCCCCTCTGTCTGTCTGTCTGACCTTCTCTTTCATGTGTATGTGTGTATGTGCATGTGTGTGTATGCACGTGTTTGTGTGTGTGTGTCTGTAACAACACCCTGAGAAGGCTTGCTGACTGACAGGTTTTACAGACAACTTTGCATTGTAGCTCCTCAGTGCTGGGAGACTTGACAATAATGTTTCTTCATGCTTGCTAATTAGATGGGAAATGTTCCAACTACAACCTATACAGGTAGTTGCCAGTCCCCTGTCATTTACTTCCTATAAACCAATAGACTAAAATATATTTGCCAGCACAAGCTTCCTCTTATTAATGTAGATGACATCACCAAATTGAGATGTGACCGCTGGCAGGATGCACAGAATTTAATTAAAGGTAAGTTTTAGGGCATTGCCACATAAGCCTTAAAATATTTAAATTGCATATAATTACTTTAAGGATGAATTTGGCAGTGTGGGATAAGTTTTCAGTGATGTAAAATTTGACTCAGATGACCCAGAAAAAAGTCAGTCAAACTATTAGCGGCTACTCTTGCCCTGCACCTTTGCCAGTTCCCTGCAATTCTCTTTTCCCCTGAAGTGGCCCTGGTACTCAGTGTCAGAGAGACAGGAGCAGGGTCCCGCACAGCAGCGAACAGGGTGGAAAACATGTGTGTATTTCTTTGTACCTTTTTCTGCGAGCCCAGGTTTGAAGATAAAGCTTGAAGGCATCAATTTGCAAGGATGGTCTGGACATGAACTATCATTAAATAGCGTCACAGTGGTCCATTTGACTGTGGTTCCGTCATGTGTAACCCATTTGCATGAGGTCAGTTTGAATCCGGTCAATCTGCATACAGTTCATATACCACTTTACTAACACAGGTAGACTTGAAAACTGGTTGTTCCGGAAGAGCAGAAAGCACCTGTGACAGCTGAGCCATAACCCCAGCTTCCACAGCTTCTCCTATGGGCAGTGCCTTTGCATCCTGACATCTAAGAAAACAAAACAACAACAAACAAACCCTGGTCTTTCCTTAAAATTATTTTCTAAGTTCTTGAGCATTTAAAAAATGAAAATGTAATGAAGTAATGTCTTTAGAACAATCCTTAGTTACGTAAATACCACAAATTTTCCTTTTAATGGAAGTTGAAAGGACCCTTGGGAATGTCTCTAGGGAAGACGGTCAATGGAGGGTGGTTAGGAAGCAGGAAGGCCTGGGAGTCAGTTGTCAGTCTGCATGGACAACACAGTGCCCACTCACATATCTGAGGCTTACCTGGGGTGCAGGAGCCTTAGCTGTGGCCTCCTTCTGTCACAGGCACACAACAGAGTGTGTATATACAGTGGTGCCATTTACTGGGTAAAGCCCTGACTACTCCATGCTTCCTTTATTATTGTAGATATCGTAAGAATGTACACCATGCTCACATTTCTGTTTAGTAGAACTATTCCTGGGGACCAATCCCTCTGTTGTCATAGAAGACAGACAGGGCCCAAGTGGACTACCTTAGCAGGACAGACATACCCCAAACCCAGGGCCTGTACAGATACATATCTACCTGTGGCTGTCAGGATATAGTGTGTCTCAATATGTTACCTTCCAGAATTAACTTTAGGTGAAGCCCTGTGAAAGGTTATTTCCTCAGAAATAACGAATCACAATGTCATTAAAGAATAACACAGACGGTCTCAGTCTGTTAAATGCTTCCTGCAGCCAAGTGAAGAACTGAGCTTGAGCCCAGCATCCAAGTAAAAGTCACGTACAAATCATGTAAAAATCCAGACGTGGTGCTCAGGTTTGTTAGCACCAGTTCTGAGAAAGTGTTCTGAGAAGAAAGTCCACCCCGGGGGAGGACTCACTGGCCAGACAGCCTAAGTAAGTTGGAGAGCTCCAGGTTCAGGG
>NW_004949105.1:1947266-1989430 GCF_000317375.1 Microtus ochrogaster | reverse complement strand
CACACACACACACACACACTCAAATACACAAATAGTACATGTTACATAAGTGATCAAAGAAAGGGGAACAGTTTGTGTCTAGCAGAGCTTGTCTTGGTATGGGCAAAAAGGGCATCACAACCCTGTTATCAGCAAGAGCGCTGATGATACTGGGTGATGTTAACAGTACATCTGCATGAGTAACTCCGCCAGCTTCCCTCCAGTATGTAGCTCTAGGCCAAGTATCCTGATCATCTTGAGGAAAAGTCAGATCCACCCTCCGGGGCATAAGCAGTAAGCAGCATGGGTCCAGAGGTTCATCCTGCTTCCTCCCCCAGATGTCCTCTAACGATGCCCTTAGCTTTTATTGTAAATGCACAGGAGAATCTTTAATTTGTGCCCTAATGCAGACAACACTGAAGACAAGTGTGTGGACAGGAGACAACAGTTCAACCCTACGTTCAGAAGTTTGCACGCCACCTCCACACTGTGTCTGGGACAGGATTGCCTGCAAGGCAGACTCTTAGGATGCTAGATTGCAGCCAGCTCTCACCTGCACTGGTCCTACAATTTCAATGTGCGTTTTCCTGTGTTTGTCTAAAACAGCCCGAAATAATGCAGGAATGGAGAGGCTGAGACTGGCCCAGTTTGCTCAGACCTTACCCCTGCCCATGCAAAAACACAATTCTCACTTCCAAGGGGGATACGAGAGTTTATTCTGGAACCAAATATGAGTTCTCATGGCCAAGGAACACAGATTCAGGTTGTCCCAGATTCCATGATGCAGTGCAGTTAACAGTTTAGTGATTTTCTTTTTTATAGTAACAGAACAAAGAGAGTCACGAATCCAGTACTTGAAATATACATTGGTAGAAGCATCAGGCAGGCAGGTTGCAGCAAAGTGGGGAAACCTCTGCTGTAGCCTCAGATGCTGCCTGGCGGCTCCTAGCCTTTCGGCTGGGAAGGCAGAGGTCTTTAATATATTCCAAAAGAATCATCACCAGAATGTTAGCATAGTTGGGCCAGGAAAGGCTACTAAGGAAGTATAGGGCAAAGTCAACTGATTAGGCTCTGGACCTGCAAGATCCCCAAATCTCCACAATCACTAACTTTGATCTGTTAACCCTTGTAGAAGCTTCTGTAAAAAGTTTGCTTCTTTCCAGAAATTTGTGTTCACTGATGGCTCGCCCAGCGTATCATGACTGGTTCAAGTTCCTAGGATTCAGCCTCCTCGCCTATAAAGTCACAACTCCTTCACAGAGAGGGTAGAGTATCAAATGATCTAATTCAAGAGTATGGGCTGCTTAGCATAGCAAGTATTTGATTTAAGAAACATGTATGTAATTTACATAAGTAAAATAGCATAATTGGAAAGAAATTAAAACCTCACTTAGAGATATAAGCTTTTCTTTTCTTATCTTCTAGGCCCCCAGAGATGATCTATTTCTGTGTATATAATAAGAAGAACAGAAATTCAATCATTTAGTTAATGACAGCAGCTAGCTGTCCAAATGGATTGAATACTTCATCTAAAAAGAAGAGAGATTTTCCATTAGAATTTATGCGTTTAAAAAATCATATATCACAGCCTGGGGTGTGGGGCATTGGTAGAGTGCGTTGCTAGCAGGCATGAAGCCTTGGGTTCAATTCCCAGCACGGTATAGAGCTGCGAGAAATGAGCTGGATTATCAGAGCCAAGGCAGGGAGTGGAAGAAGAAAGGTCTGAAGTTCAATGTCATTACTACATAGAAAGGGGGTTTAAAGCCAGCCCGGATACAGAGGCCCTGTCTCAAGAGACAAAAAAATTCATATATAGAAAAGTGCCTGACATCAAACAGAGGGAATTGACCAGTTAAACACACAAAAATAAAAGATCTGTGCCCGTTTGCTTCTAAGGCACCAGACAGAGGTTGCCTGCTGCCAGTGCAGGTGTCTCGTATCAGCCGAAACTAGGAAATGTTTATACTTCATCTGTGAGTCATTGGGGCTCAGCTGCTTAAGCTTTCTCTATTGAAACAAAGCTACAAGGTAAATTGGAAGAAAATGAAAAGCCACATGAAAAATTCATCAGGTTGACTTGGGCTGCACGCCTTCGTGAGGGCTACGCTCTCCTGAAAATGGAAAGGCCAATTCAAAAATAGTGTCTTGGTCCACTTTGTGGGTAAGGATGAACAGAATGACATGTTCTATAAATGATTTGGGATATAAATCTGCACAGTTGACAGCCAGTCTCCAGACCTTGGCAACAAGATTGGAACAGGGATCCAAATAGGAGGGACGAAAGGGAAGTTGGCACAGGTTGACCTCCTCCACACACCCGAGTAGCCTACAGGCACGGGGAGATGCAGAAGCATACTCCCGAGGATCCAGGTGGGAGAAAACACATGCTTCCCAGGGGCTTTCGGGAAAGCTTCCGTCCTCTCATCTCAAAAGGCATTAGCAACAAAGGTAAAAACAGACACAGAAGTTTCTTAGAAGAGCACTGGCTGATCATCTAGAGGACCCAGATTCAATTCCCAGCACTCCCGTGGTAGCTCACTCCAGTTGCAGGAGATCTAACACCCTCTTCAGGCTTTCATGTTCATTACACATGTGGTGCACAGACCTACATGCAAGCAAAATAGCCATACACAAAAAATGAAAAAATTAAAAATAAAATAATATACTTTGTAATGAGATCTGCCCAGAGGTTAAAAGTAATAACTAAAAAATCAAAGGTGGCTAAGTGCTACGGGCATGGATTACTGTGATGAACTCTAAAGATGTGTATACCGACAGCAATCTTAAGAAACAAGTTCATAAAAATGCTCGTTTTGATCTGGACAGATGGTCCAGCAGGTAAAGTCACTGGCTGCACAAGCCTGATGACCTGAGTGTGAACCTTGGAACCCATATTAAAAAACCAGATGTGGAAACAGACACCAGTGATGGAAGCACTTCTGCGTGGAGATGGGAGGAGGAGAAAGAAGAATCGCCTGGGATATGCAGAATGGTACAAACACCAAAAAAAAAAAAAAAAAAAAAAGGCTGCCTTGATGAGGTGAAAGGAGAGAACACACTCCTGACAGTTGTGACCATCTTCATTTTCTACATGCATGTACTTAAAAAATGTAAGTCATTTACATGTACACATAAACCTTGCTACATATATAACAGCAACACATTAAATCCTTCCTGTCTTTCATGGGAAGAAGTCCTAATGGGCAGCTAATGGGTACCAGCTCAGGACTTTCCTGTTCTTGTTTCTGGGCTGCCCTGTGATAGCTCTGTGGACCATTTTGTCAATCCTGCTCCTGCCATGTGACGTCAATGGATGCTGACAGGAGTATAGGCAGTGAGGACTGCAGATCTTGATAATGGTTGCAGACACTGCCTACCCTCAGCAGTTGGTCTCTTAGTGCCCAGTCAGTGTAGGACCCACTGTTCTTCCCCAGCTTTGCATTGGAAAAACGCATAGAGCCACAGTACAGGGAGATTTTTTGGGATCAGCGGACTTGCTGAACATAGCGGACAATGAGGACTACTGAGAACTCAAGAACAATGGCAATGGGTTTTTGATCCTACTGCATGTACTGGCTTTGGGGGAGCCTAGGCAGTTTGGATGCTCACCTTACTAAACCTGGATGGAGGTGGGTGGTCCTTGGACTTCCCACAGGTCGGGGAACCCTGATTGCTCTTCTAGCTGATGAGGGAGAGGGACTTGATCGGGGGAGGGGGAGGGAAATGGGAGGCGGTGGCGGGGAGGAGGCAGAAATCCTTAATAAATAAATAAAATTTTAAAAAAAAGAGTGAGGAAACTTTCCTAGGCCTGGAGGTGACCACCTTGTCCTGAGTTGTGGACAATGGGTTGGTTCTGCATTGTGCAGATTTCTGTTATTTGTGTTCTGAGGACTTGCATTTTTTTATGTTCCCATACTGCACACAGCCACTTCTAATGTGAGACGCTACTGGGTTCTACTGCATACGTTATTAATGGACAGGCAAACCACCCAGCCACAGAGAAGCTGATGCAGGCAGGCACACCCTCTGGTACAGCTGGTGTCTGTGCAAAGGGCCACCACGGGGTGTTATGTGGAACTGGATGTCACATATCTGCATCCCGTTTCCAAGCCCACAATGACACCAGTGCTTTGAGAGAACACTCGAGTAGAGTGTGCAGTGTGTGTACTCTGCACGGTGTCCCAGCTAAGCTGGAAGATCAGGTCTTGTCTCTGCAATCCTGTTGACTTATATCACCCTGAGCTTTGTTTTTATGGGTGAGAGGGAGTTAAAGGGTGACTGTGGTTTAAGTCTTGTTGATGTCCTCAGGGGCCCTTGTCAAGTAGGTCCAAGCCACAAGAACATATAGGAAACCAAGGAGGGAGGATGCTGAGGCTTTGGTGCCAATAGGGCCCCTTGTAACTAGTACATATGTCCCTGGTATATATCTAGGTGATTGCTGTGGAGAGTCGCAACCTATCTGCTTAGAAGAAGAAGTACAAGGTCCTAATCCCAGATGAGAAACTATCGACAGCAATGGCTGGTCAGAGAGGGAGAATCAGCCATCTCTGGGACAATCTCCCTGATAACTTATCCATGTGCCAGGCTTTCCTATGGGCCACCAATCAGCTCCCAAATCATGACATGGAGGCTTATTATTTGTTACAAATGCCCAAACTTATCTTAAGCTTGTCCCACCAGCTCTTATAAATTAATCTGTTTCTTTTCATCAATGTATTTTCTTGGGACTTTTTACTTTTCTTTTCTTCTGTATATCTTCCTTTCACCGCTTCTTGTGTCTGGATGGCCGGCAGTTGCCTAACTTCTGGCTCCAGGCATGGCCTTCTCTTCCTCTCCTTCTTCTCTCTCTAAACTAGATTTATCCTCCTACTTATTGTCCCCGCCTGTCAGCCCCACCTCTTCTGCCTAGCTCTCGGCCATTCGACTTTTTATTAGATCAATCAGGTGCCTTAGACTTGCAAGATGAAACAAATGCAGCACGTCTTTACATCATTAACAAAGGCAGCAGAAACCAATGTAGCACATCTTTGCCCAATTATAATATTCCACAACAAAGTCAGCCCTAAACACGTGAGCTTGCATGTAACAATAAATGAACTCATTAGATTCTCTCAGTATGTGGTGGGGGAGGAAAACTGAGATATCATCAATCTGATAGGAAGTGAGAGGCCTGGAAGAAATTGGGGTGGGGAAAAGGTGTGGTGGAGATTATGTAAAGACAGTATTTTTATGTGAAATTCTATCAGCTAAAAAAGAAGTATCAATGATCAGAAGAAAGGGGACCAAGCATTACCACAGTCAAAGCCACAAACACCTCATAGGCAACACACCCAGTTCTGTAGTGACATGCTCCATATCAGACAGCAATTGTTAGATGTCATCTGTTCCAGATACTGAATTCAGAGTGAGTATTGACGTCATAGTTAAGAAATAAATAAGCATGACAAGATATTACTAAAAGTGTAGTAGTGATGCTCATATGTTGATACTAACCATGGCTCTCTAATTGGCCTTAAGACTCAGTCAACAGGAGGGAAATCATTCCAAGCCTGATGCAGAAACCTTAGCCAACTGTCTAGGTCTAGTGAAGTCACGAATCATAAAAAAGAACCTATTACCACTATCTCGATAGACTGTCATAAATGCTAATTACATTCTAAATCTTATCATTATATGTACAGCTAAGTGTAGCCACTACCCTTCATTCAGGAACCTTGTTTTTATAGTACATGGAGGCCATCAAAGCAAACCACAACTGAACACAATGCAGAGGGCAGTGGATCTGGGAGTCTGGTCCTAGTGGATACATCTACAACACAGTTCCTGGACCTATACTATAACTCAGGAAACAGCATGGAAGAGGTAGCATAATAATTTTTAGAGCTGGCATACCAGGAATCTCCTGTGAAACTCTCTCTCTTAGACTGGCTGCATAAACAAGATCTGAACAATAACAAAATCAATGGATATGCTAACACAGATAACAATAGATATCCCACCGTGTACAGAGAACTGCAGGCCCCTAATCTCTGCTGAGATGGTCTCTCCAAGGAATGACTCCCCCACTTGGATACTCAATATAAAATGGTCATCCTTAAACCCAGAAACACAAACAAGAAATGAAAAGGTCTCTCTCTCTCTCTCTTTCTCTATCTTTTTCTCTCTTTCCATTTCTCTCTTCCTCTCCCGCCCCACCCTTCTGTGTGTGTGTGTGTGTGTGTGTGTGTGTGTGTGAATATGACTTAAATTTATGAGAATGGGTGGGAGGAGCTTCATGGAGGAAAAGGAAGATTAGGAATGATGTTATTATATTTCGCTCATGCTGGACTCAGTCCAGAAATGATATATACTTTAGATGATCTTGAAAAATATCTGCCAATATAGAAACAGAAGCTGGGATGAAGGGAATACCTGGGTAGCTCCTAATACCCAGTACCCATTGCAACATCAATAGTGCCAGAAGCAGAGAATAAAATTTATTGCAAATTCCTTGTCTGCAAATGGAAAGAATGCTACTTTCTTTTATTATCCCTTTGATACTGATTTACTAACAAAGTAGGTCATAAATCTCCTAGCTTCTTGAGGAAAACAGTAAGATATAAGAATACGGAAGTGACCCCTCATGTGGTGTCTTGTTCAGAGGTACTTAGAATTATGCTGAAGAAAGGTCATCATCTAAATATCATTGATATGTTGACTCATATTCAATCTTTCTATCAAGACATGTAAACATATAATGAGTGACACAAAGACACAGAGGGACACACAGATACATAGAGACACAGACATAGACATATAAGTTGACTAAAGGTCATCAAGCTATTGAGTTCTATTAAGTCTGATGTTGATGGGACCCAGGAAAGGGTGCGGTCCAGTGGGGATACCATTTTTCAACAGCTGATCACACTTAGAACATACAGTCACATTCTATGATCCTCATTTTATTTTTTTTAGGTTTATAAAGTTTTATTTCTGCTCAAGCACAGTTCTTTTCTTTAGTTTTACTTCTTTAGAGCTCAGCTGTCTCTGAAAAATTTATTGTGGGTTTTAAATTTTTCATTGTAAAAACATTTTTATTCAATTTTCATTGGCAAAATGTTTTTTTTTTCCAAAGTAACAGTTGTTCACTGAGACTGTCAGTTGTACTGCATGATAAAGATAGAGAAACCTGGACAAAGCCCTAAATGGGTCCTGGAAATAGTCACCCAGACAGCACATCCATTCTCTAGCGACTGATGAAGGAGCACAGCAGCATGGCATGCCTGCCTGTGATTGTCACTGACTGCGAATAAGTCCCAAATAATTTCACAGCTTTGATTAAAAAAAGTAATTGACTGTGGAGTATTTTAATGGCAATACCACTCATCAACAAATCTGTGCCAGAGGGTGCCGGGATACTTGCCCAAAGATTATCCAAGCTGGTTCTGTGACAGTGATTTTGGATAAGATCAGTATTTAAAGTGGCAGACCACCCTCCTCAATTTGGGTGGAGCTCATCAAAGTCATTAAGGATCTGAGTAGCACCAAAGCCTGGTACTTCAAGGAGTAACAACAGGGAGAAACTTTCTTCTGCCTCTTGTTTAATGGATATCCTAGTTATGCTTTTGTCACCTAAAGTTACCTGAGATGAAGAAATTCAGTTGAGGAAATGCCTCCACCAGTTTGGTCAGTGACCAGGTCTACTGGGCACTTTCTTGATGGATGAGTGAGATGGGAGGGTCTAGCTCAATGTGAGCAGAGCCAAACCCGGGCTGCAGGTCCTGTTCCTGGGTGCTATAAGAAAGTGGGCTGAGCAAACCATCCATGGTTTCTGCTTCAGTTCCTGCCTCCAGTCATCTACCTTCAGAGTTCCTACCTGATTTCCTTCACTGATTGACAGCTGTAAGCATAATTAAACCCTTCCCTGCTGGAGTTGTTCTTGGTCTTATTGTTTATCATAGCAGCAGAAGCCTAAACACTGCAGTGGTTGCCAAACCAGAGCATGCGATGTATATTTATTTATATCTGTTGGTACTATTTCTCTGGGTTAAGCTACACTCATCAACCTATACATGGCTGAATCCAACCATCTGGTAACTCAAAACTGTTTATGACTCAGTTATTAATTTTACTTTAAATCAAAGGAATGAATACAATCCCCCACTGTTGCCCTCAGTTTATTTCGTGAGAGTAGTGAAGGCTGGTTATAGCAATGATGAAATCTTGACACTCAAAATAAGTCCAGACGAGTGGAATTCTGAAAGGTGGTGGCTGTAAATCGTACAGAAGATTCTCTGAATTGAGTTTTAAATGATAACCTTAAGTCAAGGTGCCTGCGCAGGAGATGCATTCCACCAGAGGGCATCAAGTATAGTGAGGCCACGATGTCCCTGTAGGAATCCCTAGTTCACAACTTCAGAATCATACCTCTGTGGTACACTAGCATAACCTCATGTCCCATGAGTGAGTGAAGTAGGACACAATGAAATCTTTTGTTTCTCCATTTGGAAAGATGAAAACCTTGAACGAGGTATGTGAGAGACGCCCACACTGACTTGATTCTAACGACAGCCGTCTTTCAGCCAATGAGCAAAGTCAATGTCTGTAAGCTGAGAAAGCTGGAATTTCTAGGTGTGGCTGTTGATTCCCAAGGAGCTCTCAGGTTCTGGTAGATTTCAGAGTGATGGAGGTTTAATTATTCTGAAACAGAGATTGTATGCGCAACACATGAAACAGCACCTTGGAGTGAGGTCCATGACTTGTGCTGCTTGGGTTGTTTCCTTGGACTTCCTCTATGACTATTATGTTTTGCTCTGCCCAGGGTTTGTGGGCACTCCTTTGTGAGGAGGTCTTATGGCATCTTGCTGCTGTGACTTTGTTTCCAATGATGCTGACTTCCATGTTTACATTGAGCTCTCAGCAACGATGAGCAAAGAAGAGAAAGGAATACAGAAGGCTGAATGCCAAGGTAAGTGGTGTAGAGTAAGCTCTAGCACCAATTTGTGCATGTGTGTGCTTGTGTGGTATGAGTCCCTATTGCTGTGGGCATGGATGTGGGTTTACATATCCTCACATACTCTTTAAGAGTCCATAGCTGATGCTTCTTGCTGTCTTCACCTTACATTTTGAGACAGGATTTCTCACTGATCCTGGACCTCGCTCATTGGCTAGAGCGGCTGATCAATGCATTCTAGAAACCTTCTTGTCTCTATGTCCATGACCTCAAATCCCTGGAGTTACAGACGCTCACCTCACACCTGCCTTTCATGTCACTTCTCAGATCTGAGCTCAGGTTCTCGTATTTGCACATACAGCAAGCACTTTGCTGACTGAAAAACGTCCTGGACACCAGCACAGATTTGTAGTGTGGACTGGGAAAGGCTTCCCTAATCCTTGGTCTCCCTTGTTTGGGTATGTCAAAGGCCTCTAGATCAATGGAATGAATCCATGTTCATAAAAAATTAAGAAAAGATGCAAGAGTGTCAAAACTTCACTTAATGTTGTGTTTAGCTGAATATGTGATCAGCTTTAGACCACAAGCTTGCTGTACTCACGGGTCTATGAGTCACTTAGAAGAGCTACCCACAATCTGCTATTGGTACAGAAAGTCGGCCTCTGAGCTGCACAGATGCCTCAACACAGATGGATTTCGTGCTACACAGGAAAGAATAGGCCTGCTGCTTGCTTTACTTGTCAAATCCCATAATTTTCCTGCATCTCAGCTTCCAAAAGGAAAAACAAAAAAAATCAAACCAAAAAAGGCTAGCAAGGAGATGCCTTAAAATGTTGATTGTCATTCAAACGGACACTTCTATTGGTATTGAGTCTCCCCTAAAGGGAAAAGCCATTGGAGGATCGACAAGTCAATTCTTTTCCAATTCTTCCACAAAGCCTTGCATTTTGCTGAATACATCAAAAATTCAGTTCTTGTTCAATGTGTGGCATTTGTAATCCGATGCTATTTCTTAGGGATCAGGGGCTTTGATCCTCCTCAAATATTTTCACACATTCAAGACTCAAGTGTGACATGGTATTTGGATGGGGAATTGAAAGATTTTTATAGGGTTTACTTCCCAGCACCAAAAAGGGTAGGGGGGAGGAGTCTCCTCTACAATGATTTAAGGTGGTACCATTTTAGCCTTTCCTTATAAGGCTAAATGCACCCAAACATATTTTCTAGGGATTGTAACCAGCCTAAAGGAGCTGAGTTGAATGCAACATGCCAAAAAGTAAAAGCTGAAGGTTCTAGATATCCTGAGACCAGGCTTGGCAGACAGGTGTCCTGAACCACAGCTGAGGGTATGCACATACAAATCGTCTTTATCATTTCTTGGATATTTATTCCCTGAGGTCATAATACCTCAGTGAGACATGTTTTCTTTTCACCGCAGTTTAAAATTGCAACCACTTTTCTTTCAGCTGCGAGGCAAAATCAAATTTAAATTTGTTAGAAAAAAAAATCTGGCAAGCACCAGCACTCTGAAACAATTCCTCCATACAACGTGCCAACCTAGAAACCCCCAATCACAGGGCACTATGTACTTTATGCACTGTTGTAGAAGCTCCATGCAAAAGAGTATTAAATCTTAAAATAGCAGAATATAATTCAAGCCCATTAGACCATTGCAAACAAAATTAAAAGAAAGCCCTGTAATCTGTGCCACACCTTTAGTTTCAGTGAAGAAGTGAGTCACAGAAATTTCTCTAGTACATTTTCTGGTTTTAGATATTTTCACAAAAATTTGAACACCTGCTGTGATAACCCACATAGATATAACTCTATAATATATATTATATAAATAAATATATAAATCTTTAAGGGAAACTACCCTGGTTTAGAATGACTGTCATTCATATCTTTTCTAAATTCTATAATTAAATATTCACGGAGTATTGTGTTTACCCACTTTTTATATATAGTGCTTTCTTAGTCAGATTGCTCCTTTAAGCCGTGGCATGTTATAATGAGAGACAGAATCAGATTCTGGCTTCTAGTACCTGGCTGGCCTGGATCTGGGCCAAGGCCTGCTCCATCTGAGGATCAACACTTTACATACAAATCAAAGATCATCTGTCACAACTGTAATGATCACTAATAGTTAAGGAAAGATGATCTACAGAGCTGGGAGCTAAATACAGGGTACATGACAGATACGGGTTCTCCTCCTACTCGGAGCAAACCAAAAATGCACAGCTAAGCAATGAAGTCAAAATACAAATGAGTTTAACTTCAGATATTTTATTTCCACAGTTGTATCCACCTGCCCCCCTCAGCATAATACATTGAAATGCAAGATTATAAACTTTAACTGTGCAATATCTCTCCAGAGGGATTTAAGCACCTGCCTCCCTTAGGGTCACTGAGATGCTAGAGGTTCCTTTAGCAAGGCTCTTGGTGTGTCACCTAATTGTCAGAGGTGGCCCTCACTAGTGAAAGTGATAGGGAAACCATGCCTTCATCCTTCCCATCTAGAAACATAATTTACAACCGCCAGAAAAGCCTCGAGACAGAGTTAGCTTCATCAAGGACCGCCAGGACACACGAGTGTCGGATGTGTGCGGTTGATTGGTGTGTCCCACTTGCCTCTCCATACAAGTGCAAAGTTTGTTTGGGGTGTCGCTATTTCTTTTCTCCACCAGAGCAAATAGTTTCAATCAGGCATTTGTAGAGCTGGTGGGTTGACCAGCTGTCTGAGCATTATCACTCTTACAATGACATCCAAAGACGGGATGTGACTATTCAATGAAGTATGTCTTTTGCCACAATATAGTTAAGATTTTATTCATTTTACTGAATATGCTTGGAAAATGGAGCATCTGCATATTAGCTTTCCATGAGCTCAGTTACAATATAGCATTTTAATGTCTCACTCTAGTGTTCTGTGGATCTTTCTTTTCTTTTTGTAAATCTTCACAACAAGAACAAAGAAGTTATGGAAATTTTTTAAATGTCCTGTTGATTTTCATCTAGATTTGGAGTAATAAATCTTTACTCCCAGACCTAACAACATTTAAAACTTTTTCTTAGCATTCAGTCTTTCACAGAGCGCTGATGTACTTACTCCGAAGGCCATTTATTCTATTACAGGCTCTAACACTTGAGACTACCCTCCTAAGAAGTTAATCCTTTAACTCATATCAATGACGTATTCAGGCAAAAGCTTCTGAGTGATAACTGTGTGGACCCCACAGAGATATGGAGGGAGATCTGAGCTGGGTCATGTGAGGCTCCCTGCTATGTCACAAGGTGGCTTGGGTCCTCAAATGACAGTCATGGTGCTGGTGATATACCTCATGGGTACCTGCCAATTTAGTTAGAAAAGAAAGGCCAAGGAGAGACTCTGTCTCAAAAAAAAAAAAAAAACAAAAAAAACAAAAAAAAACAAAAAAAAAACAAAGGTGGATGACACCTCAGAAGGACGCATGAGGTTAACTTTTAGCCTCTACATGCAAGCATACTGGAATATGCATACATCCACACATATGCACTTTTACACAGAGGATCATGCACTACCCTCCCATACATACCAAAAATTAAAAGAAGATACTGAGAGTATTGGATAAAGACATACCTAACTTTATAAATCTCATTCCACAATTCAGTTTGATATGGTGTTGGGTTGCATATGGTTCATGATATTTTATATGTTAGCTGCTCCTCTCATTTTAACAATAACCAAGTAGAAAGGACTCTTCGTGATTATTTATTGAAATATCTAAGGGAAGTACTGATTATAATAAATCTCATTACACAAAAGCTGCAAAACTGTATTTTTAGCTTTGTTATGTTCTGCATATCTTTGTAACATGATCAGCTGATTCAGTGTTTATTGTGTATCCAATCATTCTTAAAAATACAGTTTAGCTCTTAAGATAAACATATGAAGGCAAATATTTTATCTCTTTCCAAGCTTAAAGAAATTGAGATCAACATTTAAGGATGGACTAAGTGAATGTATAACAAGGGCAGAGAGGAACATGTTCGACCTTTGCCTGAGACCTACGTGGAGAGCAAACAGCTCTCACCATTATATCTGTAGCTCATATTTCAGCACACCACAAAGATTCTGCCCACAAAAATCACAGGTATTTAGTTCAGCTCAATCCCTTGGCCACTGTGATCTGCCTAAGAGGAAATGCGTGCTGTGTCAGACGCCTCTGAATATGTGCGTAAGATTCCTTCCCAGCAGCACGATAAGAAACATAGATAGTCAAAGCTCTCAAGCTCCACTAACAGCATCATGGAAGACACAGCTAGCCAAAGCTCTCAACTCCCACTGACATCAGAACCCTGCCAGAAAATCTGCCCCGGACTTCCAATCTTTAAAACATTCACATCATGGCCCCCCTATGTCTTGGTGTTCATAGAGACTCTTCTTTGAAGAGTCTTCTGGTCTACCCCTCAAAGGCACAGGTCCACCCCCCTCCAGCCCAGGAGTAGGTATGACTGGATTCAAGCTACTCTTCTCAGACAGGCAGGTAGGAAAAAGGCAGAGAGGTGGGGTGGGGAGAGACATCTGCCATCTTGTCCTCCTCACATGTGTCACAGTACCACAAGTCATTCAGAAAAATGAGGATTTCAAATTATTCTGAAGACAACAGTAGCTTTTCTTTTTAAAAAAATTTCCAAAAGGTAGTTAATATAAAAAAATTAGCTTGTTCTTACTTTTTTCTGTTTTAAATGACTTTATTTTGATTCTGAAAGCTAAGTGTTCAATTGCAGTTTTTCGCCATTTCTCTAAAGCTAGCCATTGTACAATTTGGTCAGAAAGATTATTCTCCTACTGACAGGCATGATCGTCTGAGTGATGAATGCCTCCTAGAGGTTCATGCACTCAAACACTTAGTTCCCAGTTGGTGGTGTTGCCTTGGGAAATTATGGCCCCTCTAGGAGGTGGAGCCTTGCTGGGGAAAGACAGGACTGGGGTGGGCTTTGGGGTTTATAGCCCCCAGATAGCTCGCTGCCTCCTGTGTCTGGCTGAGAGGTTGAGATGTGTGTAGTCGGCTTTCTCCTCCTGCCTGCTGCACACCCCTCCCATCGTTCTGTACTCTCCTTCAGGAACTTTAAGCAAAAACACAACCTTCCTAATACGGCGACTCTTTAATACAGTTCCTCACGCTGTGGTGACCCCAACCATAAAATTACATTTGTTGCTATTTATTACTGTAGTTTCGCTACTGTTATGAATTGTAACATAAAATTTGTGTTCTCTGATGGTCTCGGGTGACCCCTGTAAAAGGGTCATTCTACCCACAAAGGGGTCGCGACCCCCAGATTGAGAACTGCTGTTCTGTAAGTTGCTTTGGGTAATGGTATTTTATCATGACAACATAACAGTAATGGATACATCAAGATAAAGGGCATGTTACTTCCAAAAATATGAACCAAATCCTGTATTTATAGAAAAGTACCCGTGAAATGTTTCAGTGTGGGCTGAGGGCACAATCGCTCAGCAGAGAGGTTGTCCAGCACGGTCTATTGCCTGGATTTGATCCCCAGAACCACAGAGTGAAAATGTTCCCATGGAGGGCCAATCATATTTGCCACTTAGAAGTCTGTGGAGAAAACTTTCCTGTCTTCACATTTGCACAAAAGAATGCTTCCTCTTTAAAGTTGATCTTTTTGTTTGTTTGTTTTGTTTTTGTATTTTTTTTTATTGAGAAAAAAAAATTTCCGCCTCCTCCCAGCCTCCCACTCCTCCTGCCCTCCCCCACTCCTCTCCCCCTCCCTCTCAAGTCTGAAGAGCTGTCAGGGTTCCCTGCCCTGTGGAAAGTCCAAAGTCCTCCCCCCTCCATCCTGGTCTAGGAAGGTGAACATCCAAACTGGCTAGGCCCCCACAAAGCCAGAACAAGAAGTAGGATCAAAACCCAGTGCCATTGTCCTTGGCTTCTCAGCATCCCTCATTGTCCGCCATATTCAGAGAGTCCGGGTTTATCCCCTGCTTTTTCAGACACAATCCAGCTGGCCTTGGTGAGCTCCCAATAGATCAGCCCCACTGTCTCCGTGGGTGGGTGCACCCCTCTTGGTCTTAAAATGGCTGCAACAATTTAAAACACCAAACTGCTTGAACACGGAGTGCAGTAGATTATGAAATGAGGAATGAAATAATGAATGGTGTGTTCTTAGCAGAGCACCTTGGCAAAGTAGAGCTGAACCGTACCAACAGCACATGTTCCGACTCTCCTCGGAGTCTGAACATTATCTGAACTAGTAAGTGGTCGATTAGATGTTTATAGTTGCTATCTACTCATTAATATTTTCTATTTTAAATATCATTAAAACTTTAGTAAGATGTATGGTATGATGGGATTTTTTCATGAATTAATATACAAGCTATTAAGAGTTTGAATGCTATTTTTCAAATGCAGCCTTTTACAATCAGTGTGTTATAAATAAAATTTCAGCGAACACCATATCCTTTAGAATTATTTTAGAGTGGCAAACCAGAATCATCAATAATACTAAAGTCTAAAATAACTGTGTCAAAACAGATGTATTCTCGACCTTGGATGAGTTATCCATAATTTGTTTCTTATTTAGGGTGCAATTTGTTTGCATGCTGTAAGATCTATAACAAAGTCCATATTGATAACTCCACCGTCTTCCACTCCTAGCAATTTTGATGATATTTATTGTAGCATGAAATGTTTAATCATAAGAGCAAAAAGCCTAAGTGTCTATGAACAGTACAATAACAGAATATGTTGTAGTAAATCAATATCTAGTATCAGAGTATAAACAAACATATTAACATCTCTTGTGTGCAAAACTGCACACACAGAATGGGTCCATTAGAGTCCATGTAAGTCTTCATCTGGGCAGAGACATTACAAATGTATAATGTTTTTAAAAATGCAATAATGGAACACAGATATTTTTCTTCATAGTAAAGGTAAGTACTCCTGCTATAACAGCTTATCCAGTGAAAGACAGCTGGGACTTGGCACAAGGAGAAGCAGGTAGGACGGGACAAGAAGGAAGAGTGATATAGGGCTTATCTTGATTTTTGGCAAGAGCAACTGTGCTTCTCAAGGAGCAGAGTTTGCTGGCTTGCTATAATAATCTTTTAAAAACTCTTCTGTAATCTTTAACAAAAATTCTATGACAGAAAGCTGATAACTGATGTTTCTAATCCCTTGCCTTCTCAGTTTACTAATCTATGATTTTCTATGAGTTAAGCATACCTCAAACTCCTCTATCGATAGAGTTCATTAAGTTTTCCTTGTGTCATTGATGAATAACATAAAAGAAATTAACATAGAGAAGTAAAGTCAAGGCTGAGATATGCAATAGAATGGCATATTCCCAACTATGTGCGAGACAATGATGCATTCAGAGATGAACAAATACATAAAGGCATTAGCGCAATGAAAAGCTCGGCTGTGAGAGCAGAGCCCTAGTGATCAGAAAGTGTACGGGGGATAATGCTACTCTTCCACAATTGTTCACCTTGATATCTAGATGGAAAATTACAGTACGATTAAAAGTTCATTCAAAGTGCCAGGAAGTATGGGGTTTCTTAAGCATCTTTGTGTGTCTGCCCTTCCAATGAACACTAAGAGCAGAAAAACACACAGCAGAAATTCATTTATATCTCAGGAACCACAAGTAACTTGATGGTAGTTTCTCTTCCTCAATCTTTTTCTTTCTGAAGCCTGGCCTAAGCACATGTGTATTTCACCAAAAGTGGAAATTTTCCATGGAAACCAAGGTACACACACACAGACGGACACACACATACATACATACAAAGATATACACACACATGTGCATAAAACACAGTTTTAACGCTCACTTTATGTGTTGAAAAATATATTTCTTAAAATTACTAATTTCAAAGACAGGAGCATTATCTATTTTCCCCAGTCCCAATTCTTAGCTTTTTCTCCCTGATGGCACAACTTCCTTCAAGCTTAGCAGCAGAGGGAGTTCAAAGGGCACCTGTAGTCACACCCTTTGAATGCAGAAGTTACTCCACAAGAGGGCAGCTAACCACGCTCCTCACCTACCCTGGGATCTGTCTTCAATCACCCCACATTCCTCTGGTACAGATTCCTCTCCTCAGTCTTCATTGTCCCTCTCAGCCTAGTATGGAGGGATGGCTCCTAGAAGCTCTCTCGGCTTCCTAGGCCATCCAGGCCATGGCCTCTTCAGTCATTCTTCTCACAACCACACAACCTGCAGGGCTCCCTCCACATTCCGCTCCCCTCCCTACCTGCCCTGACTGATTGCCTGGCCGTAACTGTCACAGGACATACAGATTCCCATTCTTGGTTTATTTAACTTGTCAATTTCCTCAATGTTTTTCTACCAAATTACAAGGCGACTCTGGTGCTGTGCAGTGAAATGCGGGCGTGTGATATCAATTCCCTGATAGCCACACTGTGTGCTCTGGTTACTGTGGGCAGAGGAGGGTTTTGTGATCTCAACCATTTCAAAAGAAAGGTGAGTTTTTAAAATTGAACTGTAAGCAAGGAAAAAATGGCAGAGTTTTTCTTTCCTAATTTTTCAGTGTAAACATTGGTTCAACTTTAAGCACTATGAATATACAAATACTAAACAAACTACGTATCTGGCCAATTTTCCAAAAGATCCAAAGGAAAATATCAATAACTAATTAAAGAATAGCTCATTAATTATTCAGGTAGCCTACTGTACACCATGCTGCAGCTTTAGTTTATCTGAGCAGCTTAAAGCACTAAACGTCAGGGGACTGTTAGCACATTGAACTATCAGAGATTTTTCTAGTGCACTTAGTAAAGTCCCAGGAACATATACCTATGGGGCATTTCCTGAGATGTGAACAACACTCGTGGTCTATTGTTCAAAAGCCATGTATCTGATGAAAGGGATCCTTCCAATGTCTCATCTCTCCCAAGGTTTCCTGAAAGCAATGATTCACATAAAACAGGTCCAATCCCACTTTGGATTATCCAAGGAATCTGTATACACAAGTATTGCAAACAAGGGGCACATCAAAAATCACCGTTTAAAATATGGCTAGCCTTGCTGAAAAAAAACAAACATTCAGATTACTGTTATTAGGGTCTGAAAAGTCTGCCTGATGCTGTATGCACTGAATTATGTTTAGGCGATACAAGGTATAAGAAAATTATGTTTTAGTCAAGCAATGGTGGCACATGCCTTTGATCCCACAACTTGGGAGGCAGAGGAAGGCAGATCTCTGTGAGTTTCAGCCAAGCTTGCCTACAGAGTGAATCTCCAGACAACCTCCAAAGCTATACAAAGCAACCTTGTATTGAAACAAACAAACAAGCAAAAAAACAAAATAAGAAAAGAAAATTATGTTTTAGTTGCCATAAAATATGCATGTCAGCTTTTCAAAAATAAAGCTCACTCAGAAAGATTACTACCTTTTCTTTTCCTTCATTCTTTTTAAAAACATTTATTAGTGTGTGTGTATGTGAGAGAGAGAGAGAGAGAGAGAGAGAGAGAGAGAGAGAGAGAGAGAGAGAGAGAGAGAACATTTAATTGCATGCTTCTGCAGAAACCAAAAGGGGGCATCTAATCCCCTGGGTGTAGTTCCAGAGGACTGTGACCCACCCCACATGGGTTCTGGGAACTAAACACCAGTTGTCTGCAAGAGCAGCCAGTTGTCTTAACTGCTGAGTCATCTCTTCAGCCCATATTTCTCCATCTTTGAACCCATTATCATGTCAAACTTTGAAATCTATTTAATTTCTTCCTCTCCTGTTTGTCTTTAAGTAAGGCTCTCTGTCCACACTCACTTTACCTAAACCAATGTCTTTAAAGTCTTGTGCCATGAAATCACCAAATATGTACCAGTTGTTGCAACATGAAAAACTTTCAAATTCTTTTGAGAAATTTGCTAAACATTTGAATTGTATCTAATTGCTCTTTATCTGTTGCACACCTCTTATCTTTACCAAAACTGAGTCAAAAGGAGATTTTCTAAGTCATTTTTAAAGCTATGGTTTATAAATTTCTCCCCACGGGAAAATGCCACCTATATCTTATGATCTGTGAGTTTAGGCAGGACCCAAACTGAATGCAAGTTTTGGAGGAAACTGAACATTAAGCAAACTGTCTTTGTAATGGGGGGGGTGGAGCTAATGAAGAGTCTCACAACTGTGCGCCTATTTTACAAACCATTTCCTTCAAACCATTTTTTATACAATTCTGGACTCTAGGTGATAATTTTTCAGTGGGTGTCTTTGCAGATTAGAAAAACACCAACTCACTTTCTAAAACCAAAAAAATTATCTACAGAGAACCTTCTGCCAACATGCTTAATGCGCTGTTTGGAACAAAGAAGCATGAAGCCAACTTTAAACCCATGTTCAGAAAGGTTGCTGGCCATGTGCTTTCTGTCTTAAAGATGCCGATGCAGCTTGCATTTTGCGCAGCTGCATGCAGTAACAGGCTTTGATAAAATAGCACCTCAATAGCAAAGAAACCTTATGGATATTCAGAACTTGTTTTCTAGAACTACATTGAAGGATGTTTGGTTAAAAACTCTCATTTTGCCTGCTTTCCCTGATTCCTCTTCTCTTATCTTTCCTTGTCTATTTTCTAGTCTTTAACTACTTTTGTGTCTTTTACCCATTAGCTGACACAAAGAAAGATTGTTCTAGAAACCCCATCAAATCTCGAGACTTACTACCCAAAGTAAATGAATTAAAAGGCAACAGGAAATTTGATTCGGAAGCTACATTTTCTACTATGCGTCTGATGTTCGTGCTTCCCCAGAAAAATATGGAAAGTCAAGTTAGCATTGGTCTCTTCTAATGGGGCAGTAGATGGCATCTGAGAGCTTGTTCGGATAAGTGATCTGTTAGATTTGAGGTTTTGCAAAATTCAGTCTTCTAAAGTGTAAAAGAAAGAATTGGAGCTGGAAATAGCCAGTAGACAGGAGTTATCGAAATGAACAAGCATGCTGTTGCCATCAGAAAAAAAAGGGGGGCGGGATACAAGTGCTGGAAGGTGAATCAGTCAGGAAGAGCTTTCATGCCTGAAAACCGGAGTCACATTTGTAGACACTACATGGTGAAAGGTGAGAACAGTCACTGGCAAGTTGCCTTCTGGCTCCCACATGTATGTGGTTGTATGTACCTTTGCACACACACACACACACACACAAACACACACACACACACAGAGAGAGAATACAAATAAATAAAAATAATATAATGACAACTCTGTTAAACCTTTTATGAGAGTGTGCATAACAGCGAAAGTTGGAAGACACATTCCCATGACCTTGCCACCTTGCATTTCCCACCAAGTGATCAAAACGCTCATCATAGCCATAAATCCACAACTGTCATCAGGAACCTACGGAAACTGGGGGCATTTGAATGGCAACACGCGATACCTGCCCTGCTGCAGACCTGGTGTGGCCGCTGGTGGCATGACCTCTGGAAGTCTTTGTTTTAGCACAAAACGAGCTCCTTATCAAGATACAGTTGGAGGTCACTTTGATCTCCCCTCTGTCTAAATATAAGACAGTAGATTTTTCACCCAGTCGGGCATGCAGGAGGGGAAACAACATCTGGGGAATCTCTCCATAGGAAGTAACCCAAATGGAGAGAGGCAGCGCAAAAGATAGAGTCATATTTCACTAATGAGTGCACGCTGTCTGTGGACCAGATGGTTGCTGCAACCGCATCAGTGATTGTCACCTCATCCCCTCCAGTCTTCATGTCAGCATCCCACTCTCCAGATGCGCTGCTCAGAAGTCTCCCAGGGGACAGTGGGGAGGTCCTCTTCACTCGGGCATGTCACATTCAGATGTCACTGGAGACAAAAGGTGGCAGTGGCTCCCCTATTGGGTGGGAGTCTGGATCCTGCTAGAACAAAAAGTCTCATTGGTGGAGCATTCATGTAGGTGAATGTGGTCCCAAACCTGAGGTGGGAAAGAAACATCAAAGGCCAAATAAAATACGAAATTGTAAAAGTGACTTGAGAAGTGTTCCATCAGTGATGGAACGGCACCAGAATTGGACAGAAAGAGGTGGCTTTCTGCTTGAACCTCCACCTCTGCTTGAACCATCCAAGAGCACCTCAGGGAAGGGCTTCAGGGCAGGGCGTTGCTAAGCAGAGGAACAGAGCCATGACCAGTCAATTGGAAGGGTACCAGCTACTGTGAGATTACCAACAATGGGGGTTGGCCTGATAGCCATCACCAATGTAAATGATAGGACTGAAAACGTTTGATGAAGTGAATGAGCTAGAATGCAAATAGGTCTTTATTTTTGGAATATTTCAAGAAAAACTTACTTTATTAGATTATGAACACAAACACTGACTATGTCCACATTTACATGTGCAGGTGTGCATGTGTCTGTGTACACTTGTCTTTATGTGCTGTGCACACATGTATATGAAGTTATATATATGAAGAGTCCTCCATATGAATACTTGTATGCATTTTCCTGCTTCCTTTCAACTAACCAATGTGATCTAAGTGTAAATAGATTTCATAGACATATTAAAATATTAACTGTAAAGGAAAACTACAATCCCTACGGTTAAATATTAGTTTAATGATTCTTTTTTTCAAAGTTATATAAGGTCTCTCTCTCTCTCTCTCTCTCTCTCTCTCTCTCTCTCTCTCTCTCTCATTTCTTTTTAGACCATTTGTAATGAACAGCCTCGAGCAAGTTTCACACGAGGCACAGGGCACAGGCCCCGCTCTGTCAGCATTAGTGAAAAACTCCGGCATGACTCCGTCTCAGTTTCCACGATGCCTTCCAAGCTGCACAGAGAAAGCTGAGCCTCCAGCTAAGCAAGAACAATGCCTCTATTCCCGACACGTGAATAGGTCTCAGTTCTCAGGGTGCCAATGGTGGATGACGTGGGGCATTCCAAGTAGCAGCTCACAGGGACCCTGTGTGCACAGCACAATGGCTGGGCCAGCTGGGCCCTTTAGGTGGACCTCCTCAGGAGGTCATTTTCCTCCTGTTCCCAGGCCAGCCCTGCTCTTAGAGATGCCTTTCGCCATCCCTACCCACCTCCCCCGCCCCCAGGCACAAATTGCAGCTTCTGCTGGGGGATGCTTGCTGAAGCAAGTCAGTGATTCAGAAAACGTCCTAGGAGCTTCTTGGATTCCCATGCAGACAGAAGGACATGGGACAGGTGATCTCCTAGAGCATGGAGATTTCTCCTCAACGAGGAGGGAATGCCTTCTGTGTTCATGTAGCATCAGAAACAGACCTGCTGGCTGCTCACTTGGGGTTGGGTCACAATGGGATGGAAAGTATTTGTTCACAAACATTAGATACCTGGTGTGTAATGCAGATTCCTTAGGGTCACGTTACACTGTTCAGCACAGCATAACGGTTCTGTCATCATTCATTAAAGTTACAGTTTCCCCAATGGTGGGCAACCTCTCGCTCTTGGTCAGCACTGAAGAGTGTAGCAGAGAATGATCAGCAACTAGTCTTACAATCCTGCAAAGTCAACCATAAGAGAAGAGAGGGGAAGACACACGGATCTCATGCCTCTGACAGACCAGCGTGCTCCAGGGGCTTCTATGGGGCCTCTATATCACTATGGGCTTTATGTCAGGTATGTGATATCATTGGCATCTGTTCATGTCAGTTGTTACAAGGGGAGGAGGTCAGCTTGCTTCTCTGAGTCATGTGACAGTGTCTCTCTCGTCTTGGGGGATTCCTTTAGAGTGGCCAACAGGCTACCTGTGACAGCTGCAGCTCAGTCAGACAGGGTGGCCTCCTTCCTGCTGCTCTCTCTGTTGACCTCCCTTCTGGCTCCTAGCCCCGCCCCTGCACCAATGCCCTTCCAGATGTGCCAGCTATGCTGCCTGGCCACCATGTGCTCTCCACCCCAGAGCCCACTGAAACAGAGACAGCTGCTGTACTTCTCCTGGACACTAAGTCCTGGAAGTGTCAGGTCAGTCCAGAGCCTTGCCTCCTTTATCCACAGGTTTTTCCAATAGCAGCTTAGCCACTGATACTGAAGGCCAAACCACTGGCAATGAAGGATCCAGGGTCAAGAGTTCTCTACTGTGTATTAGGGAGGCTGGGGAAGAAAACCACCAAGACACCAGCAATCAAAAAAGGAGGTCAGAAGCCAGAGCATACAGAGAATCCAACACAGACCAAGCAGACTGTAAACAAGCCACTTGGCCACGTATGCCTATTCCTTCCTCTAGCAGCTCCAAAAAAAAAACCCCTTTTCTTGGGGATGTATTGGGACACATCACCTCTAAGAATGCTTGTGCCAGAAACTGACTGTTTTTCTGGAGCAGTAATCCCTCTAGTTCTTTCAGACAACACCATACATCCATTGCCCATAGCTCAAGTCTACAAAGCCTTCCTTGGGAAAGATGGGAGGTTTAGACATTCTCATGTATAAATGAAGGTCTGTGTGTAGTAATAATTAGCCTTCCTGGTGTGTGCTTTTGGATGGTGGGGGCGGGTAGAATCAGCCAACATTCGTATCCAACCGCTACAAAGAGCATCTCTGCCTTGTAGAAACTCCAGTTCCATCTTACTTATATGTCTGGCATTCTGCTGATTTAGCCTAATTTTATAATGACTATTTCATTGATGAAGTGATTTCTCTGAATTACCTATGAAAATTGAAACACACTTGGGTTTATTTTTCTTAGACCGTGAGTTCTTAGCCTATTAACTAACAATATCCAAACCCTGGTTATTGTTCAAATTCTCACAAAGCCCCTCTGTCTCGATTCATTTATGGCCTGTATATCATACTACTATATTTGGGGATCTGAAGATTTTTATTTAATTTTTTATGAAAAACTGATCTTCTGGTCTATAACATTTTCTTCTATTTGTTTCAAAATGACTTTATTACACCAACATTCAAATTTGGTTCTTTTCGTACCAAGGGAGGTTGTGCACATTCTCTATGTTAATGACCACAACTATGCTTGCCAAGCATTTAATGCCACTTAATTAATTAATGCAATCCTGTCTGCCCTATTTACACTCATAGCAGTTTAAGTGTTCATAGGGTTAGGCTAGCTAGTAGGGTTTGTGGCCAGGTGCATATCTCGTAAAGAGAACATGCCCCTGAGATGTTCACCAATGTCAATACTCAGTCATCTGTTCTCACTCATTTATTTATATGTCTTGAACAACCATGCATACATTCAACCTTTCTCTTTGTAGTGCTGTTAGCCTTTTGCTGTGACACTTGTCACTCTAGAGAGTTCAGGACACTGAATCCTTGTGATGTTTATAGTAAGCGTGTGCCTTATCTGAAGTGATCAGCTTCTTGGCTCAAGACACTTCCTAGTTGTCCTTAATTAAGGTACCCTAGGTACAGAGACTTAGAAAGATGCTATTCCTATCAGATTCAGACTGCTTTCACAGATGGATACATACTGTACTTTCTGGTACCTCTTTCCTGTAGTCTATATATCCCCCCATGTAAACATGGTGGGGTGGTCAAACTCCAACTCTCAGACCTGAGTCCTTCCAAGAGTCCAACTTGTGTCATCTCTGGGTGCGGCCAGGTATGACATTTCCTTCATGCACTTTTTTTGCTGTTTCATTCTGAGTCCCCTCAGTCTATCACAAGATTGGTTGCTTCTCATCCCTCTCCCTTAATTGTCTAAAACAGACCTACATTCAAGTAACTTTAGTCACTTCTCTGATGACATTAGCTGGCTTTCTCCTTGTCTCTGGTTCAATAAACACTCATAAAATGACCAACTTGAAGAGCCTCTGACGTTACGGTTCATTGATAATATACCACAAGCCAAAACCCTACCCTGAACCCCAAATCTGCATCTCCACCAGGCTCTCAGTCATTTCAGCCATGATTTTTCACAAACACTATGTGTGTGTGTGTGTGTGTGTGTGTGTGTGTGTGTGTGTGTGTGTGAAAACATAAAAACAAAGAAACGTGATTAGCATTTCTCTCTCTCTCTTTCCCTCCCTTGCTAGCTTCAGGCCTCAGACCTTGCATTCTGCTAAAGAACATTAGTTGACTCATCAAGGAAGGGTCAGGCCACTAAGAGATGTCTACAGTCATATTGAGATCAGAAATGACTCTCTGGTGCTGATGCTGCTCCTCATCCTGACCTCAGGCATTGTTTCTTCTTGAGGTTAATCTAATGGTTTCAATGTCAGCAAATAGCCATTATGTAGCCATTAATTTGTTTATTAGCAAGTATGACCTAAGAGCCACCTAAGGGCCAGTTATTCTAATTTAATGGAGAGATGGAACGACTCAAAACATCAACTGTGATGCATGGAACTGTCTTTGTAGTGACAGGATGCAAGGGGTCACAGCAAGATGATTCGCAAAGACGGACCAAGGAGGCTTACTTGGCAATTGTACATTGCCTGAAGCTTGAAGACTGAGAAGCCAGTCCTCATGAGTAGAAGCTGAGAGGAGAAGATCTGAGGCATCTGATAAGAATTGGGCCCCACTTAGGAATGAGAAAGAGGCAGAACAGACGAGGAAGAGTGGGGGCAGAGACAGAAGATAAAGAGAAGACAGCGAAGGGACAGAGCGGTAGAGCTGCCACTCTGTGCAGGGCTCCTCACTCCAGTCTTGCTGTGGTCTGGGCCCCAGACAGAGCTTATCAAAGCCTGCCCCTGAGATGGTCCTCTCAAACACTCTGGAGGACCGTCAGGCCTACTGCCTCTAGCTCACAGACTACTCCATCTTTCCAAGGACAAGGAAGAAAAGAGACAAAGTGATATCAAGGCCATCTCCCCAGCCACAAAGTAGCAGACCAAAGAACTGACTTAAAAGACTTGACAAAGCAGAAATCTGAATGGGCATCTGGGGGAATTTCGGGGCATTGGCAATGAGCAAGATTCCAGCAACAAAGTGCTAGAAGGATCTAAATACACGTGAAAGAGCAGAGCTCTGAAAGCTGCCTCTGCCAGTGCCACTCACTGCCCACCTGCCTGGAAAGACACTGCCATCACCAGTGCCAGCAGCTCCGGCGAGGCCTTCTTCCTGGGAGCTGAGCTGAGTGAGTCCCCGGGGCCTCGCAACACTAGATCTAGCTTAGAACAAACCAATAGGACCCCTTTAGTTTGCATACCAGACTCTTGTGTTTCCATGTCCTCCTTTCCACCCACTCCAGCTGCTACCACCTGCCTTTCCTCATAAATTCTACTAGAGGCCAGTTTTTGCTTGTTTGTTTTGTTGTCATGAAATCACATAGCATTTGTTGCTCTGTGCCTGGGGTGTTTGACTTGGCACGGTCCCTATGTCTGTGACAGTGCATTTCAGAGTCACTCGAGGAATAGCTCTTCAGAATTCTCACCACAAAAATAAAGGACCTGAGATCACGAGTTTTGACTGCTTGATAGAATCTCTCAGGAACATAAGCACGGAACAAAATGTCATGTTGAACCTATAAACATCCACAATAATTTCTCTGCTAAAATAAAAAAAGGTAAAACAGAGAGAGTAAGAGAAAGAAAGATGCCAAATGTTGAGACTATGAAGTTGCTTAGAAAGATGGCTTGCCCTCGGGAAGAGTTTGTGCAATGTCTCTGCTCAGATAGCTCAGCAGCAGAGGAGACATTGAGGGAGGGGGAAAGCTGGGGAAGCAGAGAAATTGTTGAGCACATTCTTGTAATAATGTGTTTTCCCCAAAACACTGAGTCCCTAAGATGTCTCTAGACATGGGCTCCTTGTTGATAGCCAGTGTGAAAGAGAACTAGCTTCAAACCATGGCCTTCAGGGACTGACACCGAGGCTCTTCTTCCGTCTTCCTTGGGCCTCTAGCTAGTACTCCCTCACATTTGCCTAGTGCTGAACGTCTAGGAGGGGCCCAGATGGACCTCTTTCCACAGATCTCACCATAGCCTAAGATGTTCTCCTCCCGTAACCAAATATGTGAAAGGCACACCTCCCTTAGGGATCATATGTTTCTGCTGCCTTCTGCCACCCACTAAATTCTATTTCCAATGTTAGAATCCACCTCTTCAGCTGATTCTCACAAGTTCTGGCAATTGTGACCCCAGAGCTGTCTGTTCTGGCTCTGAGGGCTCCTAGAGCCTACCTTTGCTACAAAGTCACTCCTGTGTGACCCACAGAGCACCCATCACACAAAAAGGGAAACCTCTCCTGTGTGATTTGGGATATTTCTCTCTGACAAGTTTTTTTTGTTTTGTTTTGTTTTGTTTTTGTACTAGATTGAAGCTCTTGTCACCAGGACACTTGCTACCCTTCTTTCTCCTCTCCTCGTTCTTCTTTGATACCTGCCACGCATTTTCCTGAAATCTCTCTCGTCTCCTCCTTGCTCTGCTCTTGGCTCCATCCCACCTGTCTCCCAGCTCACTCCTGATCTCCTTCCTTCCTGCCTGCAGTGTCTTACTGCAAAGTGTTTTGCCTCAGCACAGCTCAATGGTCAAAGACGGCACACTCAATTCCTGATTCTCTCAGATTATAGCAACTTCTGCCATTGCACAGGCAAATGATCTCAAATCCTCTTACCTCTAAGATTTCTCTGTTCCTCATTCCCCAAAACTTCTTATTCTTAAGCCTCCTTTGCTCTCTGCTCTCAAAAAGTCTCTTAAGGTCATTGTCTAAACTTTCTGTTTAAAGTTACTCAGCTCTCTGCGATGATGCAGATGCTGACGGTGAGCCCAAACTATGACCAACAATCTTGCAGTGCAGCATATTGCAGACCCTAGCCAGTTCCTCCCATTAAGGCTGCAGCCATAGGCCAGCACATCCGATTTGTCAAAACAGGCCTTTATTTCCTTAGAGCTTTTAGGTCTTCTACTGTGAAAGGCAAACCTACAGATAGATCTATCTTGCTGACAGACTTCATGCTGAGGAAGAAAAGCTCACAAAACAGGTTCCAATGTAAAGACAAACTCAGGCTACCATGCTGCTCCCACCATCTAAATGTGTACCATTTACACTTTTATTTTAAAGAACTTGCATTTCAGCGAAGGTAGCCCTCAGTAATCAACCACCTATCTCATGACAAATGATTGTTCCGGATGAAAGGAAACGCTTGACATTTACTTAAGTTGTAAGGCTTGAGGAAGTGATTTAAGGTATATAAAAAGAAAAATGTAACTTACAGATAATACATGATGTTGAGATTTCAAAGTTCACTTAATGGAGCTCGGATATGTTATTCTAGCTTTGGTAAAACTCTGGATACTAAACGAAGCCTTTTAAAAAATTACCATTAGTCATAGGCTCAAAATTATAAATTTCCTTTGGGGGTTTGTAAAATATATGCTTAAAAGTGTTTTTCTCCTCTTGCTAAAAAATACCTTTGTCCCTGTATTTTCTTCCTTGCAAAGAAACTGATGTCTTACTACAGGTAAGTTAATGTTTCTGTGTGCTGATAACTCCCCGGCTTTGTTTTACAGTGGTTCAAAGGCAAGAGTCTTCTCTTCTAAGCTGCTGTGAGATGCTTGTTCACTGTTTTCTCTAGACTGAGAAGTTCAATGTGTATTACAGACAATGGTTATGCAAATATCCCTCAAACTTTTATCACTTTTTGTAAACTGAAAAAAAAAATCATGTAAGCTCCTGGTAATGACTTGGCTCCATCTGTCACAGATCAAATGGACTCTGGAATCCCTTACCTGCTAAATCCTCCTGTCAGTAAACGGCTTAAGCTTTCTGCCTTCTGCCTATTCCCCTGAGCATGGACTCTTTCCTTTCCACATCACCTCACCTCCACCCCACAGGACTTGACAGGCCTGGAAGTTCTAAGGGTATACCTAAGGTAAAGACTTTCCCCTCTGTTCCTTGTCTATATCTACCCCCACCCGATCTGCACTCAGTGGACAAACACCGTCCACCAATCAGCAGCAGCCTACCAACTGTTCAAAAGTGGCCTGCATTTCACTAGCCCAAGGTGGTCCTGCAGACCCAGATGTTTCCCGCCAGAACCTACCCCCCCCACCTCTGACTCGCATTCCAGCCTTCCTAGACTATAGTGATAACCCTCCCCAGGTTTGATAACCCTCCCTGGACTATAGGAAGGCTTAAGTGAGTCCAGGCTGGGCTCACTTCTGGATATGGGACACTCTGAAACCTAACATTCTAGCCTTTTGTTGATGATGAGGGTTGACACAATTTCCTCTGTAGCTGCTTCAAACCTGGGGAGGGTTATCACTATAGTCTGGAAAGGCTGGAGAGTTTCCCCCAACTCTCCCTCTCTCTCTCTCTCCCACCCTCCCCCACCCCCCCACCCCCCGTGTGTGTGTGCTGTTGTCTTCACATCATCACAGTCAATTAGAGTGGTTGCCAGGTATAGTCATCTCAAACCAATGAAGGAACAGGAAGAAGTTAATAGAAGAATACGAACCCAACCTCCAGCCCACATTGAGTTCTGCTGGCTAGCAAGACCCGGACCCTGGAACACTGAGCAATCATGACCAACAGAGTCATTATGCCCCTGTAGGATGTTTTTGTGCTGATTGCTGTGAGTTCTGAGCAGTGCACATGCTGGAGGAGACCCAGCATCCTTGCTGAACAGTGGACTGACTGTTGAGGTTACTTATTTTGGTACCAGCCCATTGCAGTTTCTCAGCCAAGAAGGAAATCATTTGCTGTCCCAAGCAACCAAGAAAATCTTAAAAACCACAGACACGCAGACAGACGTGCAATTACTTAAAATCTGCCAGCCCAGTACATGTTTCCTTGGGAATCAGCATGACCTACCACCTTTAGTTCTTAATTGCTGAGACAAACTGTATCCACAGACACCCAGCTGGATCACGTCTCCTTCGTGAGGAGTGTTAAGAATGAAAGATGGGCACACTTGCTATGTGCCCGAGGGCAAGATGGACTCTCTCAAGTTTACAGCAGGCCGCAGGCACGGAGGGTCCATGAGGACACATTCTTTTCATCTGTTTCCATCTGTTCTACCCTGGTGGTCAGACAACTTTAGTCTGAACAAACCTGCAATCACTTACGATTCAAGTCCTAAAGAAAACTTTTCATTGAAAAAAAAAAAAAAGAAGAAAATAGGACTTTGAAAATTGAAGTTAAATTAATGCAAATAAATAGAAAAGAGCCATCAGCTGCTTTACTACATTGGACATCTGGTGACACAGCTGGCTGTGGACACAGGGCTTCACAGCGAGGCCTATGTGTTTCATGGAGGCACTGAGAGCTCATGGTTCTGAGTCATCCAGAACACCTCTGTAAGTCAACAAGTCACAGTGCAAACCCAGGGACAACCACACAAGGTGTTTCTATCTCAGGCATGTATGCTTCTCTCTGTGAGTTCTGGCTATTCACTTACCACAGGGAAATGCATTGTCTACTGGCAGAACTCTAACATATGGCTCTTGAACCAGAAAAGCCTAGACACCATCCATTACTAAAGTGCCACTCTGGTGGCTGCCCTGATATGGAGGTGAACGGAAGGAGGGTGGCCCCAAGGACAAATGGCAGACCGCTTGAAGGCTAACGAGGTCACAACTGCATTGGAAGGGATAATTGATTAACCGCTGTTCGGTACATGAACTCTGATGATTTACTAATGATAATAATAATGATATAATAATAATGATTAAGAAGCTGGTCTATTAGCAGGACCACCACCATGTGAACTTCTACATGGATGGATTATGAGGAATGTTGAGGGGAGTGGGGTGCACCTAGACCACTATAGTGACATGAATTCCTCTCAAACAGCCACTTAAATTCTAGCACTCTCATTTAATATTTTATTCTCATTTATAAAGTAATAATTTTAGATTTTATCTATAGATTGCCCATGGAAAAGTTAGTATTTCCAGGTATGTCCAACGTATAGCCCATGGACCACAAGTACCCCAGGAGAAGGTAGCCCAACAGAAAATAATAAATTCTATTAAAACTTTATGAGAATTTTGTGATTGTTATTATTATTTAACTCAGTTAAACAGTTCTATATTTAAGCTTTGCATTTGACAACATTATGTAACTACCAAAAAATTTGGTACAGATTGATAGACAAAGAACTCCTTGGAGGGCTGGAGAGATGGCTCCGAGGTTAAGAGTATTACCCGTGCTTCCAAAGGCCTTGAGTTCAATTCCCAGCAACCACATGGTGGCTCACAACCATCTGTAATGAGGTCTGGTGCCCTCTTCTGGCCTGCAGGCATACACACAGACAGAATATTGTATACATAAAAAATAAATAAATATTAAAAAAAGAACTCCTTGGAAAATTATGAATATAATTCAGCGTTTTCTCCCAGGGTTAAGGCCAATATACATATTGAAAACCCTTGTGTGTGTGTGTGTGTGTGTGTGTGTGTATGTGTGTGAGCATGTGTGTGAGTGTATGTGTGAATGTTTTTATATGTATTTATATTATATGTGTATGTTTATGTGTGTACGTGCACATGCATGTATGTCTTGTTCAACAATTCAAGTGGTTATTGCCATGTCACAGGTAAGGATAACCATAGAAAAAAGACTAATTTCCTCGGCAAAGTGCCTAACATCCAGAGGCCTGTGTACCCCCCACAAGCCATTTAGCAAAATTCCTTTAGCCCCATCTCAATCCTTCATGGTTTCTGTGTAGAATCTGATCAGGGCTCTCCTACACCTGTTCATCCACACGTGAACTGTGGCACATGGTGCGCGGCACAGCAGCTAGCATCTGAACTGGCCCTGGAAACTGACCCCAGCTCATGTAACATCTCCCCTGTGAGGCAGTAACACACCTTGGATGCTGACCTAACCTCAGAAAGTGGAGTCTCTACGGCTGGGTAGATCTCTCAGAGGCTCTGTCAGGGCTGTGTTAGGGGAGCAATGGTCTTTAGGGAACATCCATCTCCAGCAAGGCTCTAGGGGGAAGAACGATCCATAGGTATTTCAGGTGCAGAGACTGCTGGTGGCAGACTAACCTTGCCCACTGCAAGTAGGGGGTGGCTAGACGTGTCCCCAGCTCAGGGCTTTTGACATGAGGAATGGTCTACTTGCCATCTCTTTCTGTTTGACATTATGATTTGTACCACATTGTCCTGTAGCACACAGAACCCCTGCCATGTTGTAGTAATAGGAGCGGCGGGGCTGAGTCCCCAGCACCCCGGCCGCCTGGCTAGCTTAGGCCCGAAATAACAACACACAAACTGTATTCATTTAAACACTGCTTGGCCCATTTCTATCTAGCCTCTTCTAGGCTAATTCTCACATATTAATTTAGCCCGTTTCTAATCATCTGCATAGCACCACTAGGTATGCTTACCGGGAAGATTCTAGCCTATGTCCATCCTGGGTCGGAGCTTCATTGTGTCTGCCTCAGAGAGCGGAGCATGGCATCTCTGAGCTCACTTTCTCTTCCTCCCAGCATTCTATTCTGTTTACTCCTCCCACCTATGTTTTAACCTATGAGGGCCAAGCAGTTTCTTTATTGCTTAACCAATGAAATCAACAGATTGATATATGACACTCCCACATCACCATGTGATAGCTGGCATACGCAGTTCCTCTAATTGTAGGATCAGGTATTTCCTGATTTACAAAATTTACCTTTAAGTCCATTTTACTTGTGCGTGCCAAGCAAACTCCATTGTATTCATTAATCTAATGATTATTTCACACTGTAGCGTAAGATGACAGAATATAGGCGAGACATGACTTCTCTTTCAAATAGGAACAGTTCATTATTGAATTGTGAATTAAAAATGTTCTGTGATCAACAGAGTGGGGGTATTCTGTGTGTGTGAGTATGTTAACATCCCGTACTGTACAGGGACTATGGGGCTTTAAACCTCTAGACACGGTGACTTTTCATATGTTTTTCAGATTAGCCTTTACCTAAAAATAAAGATTAGAACAGAAAGTTGCACATGTCACAATTCATCCGTTTTCCCTATTTCACTGTGCTTTAGTGGGAGGTGCAAGGATCTCAAGAGCACCATTCTTCTAGGGAAAAATATCCGCTCTTTTGCAGTTCATGTCCCTGGGAAGTCATGTAACAGCGGAAGATTGTCAAAATGGCAAAGATCACCAGACGGCAGTTCTCACACAAACCCTGGTGAGCAGGTGGGTGAATGGCCCAGGAACAATGTCCTTGCTTCATGTTTCTGCACTCTTTCAGGAAAAAGTAAAACAAACCAACAAGAACAAAAACATTATCACTGCAGAGGCTGTTTTGGGTGACGTTCAGGTTAGGGTTCATACTGTGTTATTTGAGGGGTTCAAGTTCAAGAGACGTGGTGAATTTTTTTTTCTGTAAGGTAGTCTAGAAAGAGGACCACAGAACCAAGTCCAGTCCTTGCTTTCCCAGAGTCACAAACCCTCACGTCTGCCAGCTCCTCCTGGCCTTTTCTGAGACGCATGCATGCTGGAGAGCTCACACCGCCTGACTTCGCATCCCTCTCTACTGCACTGGCTGATTCTGTAGGCCTCTTTCTTGTCTTTTGCATGCCATAATTACCAGTGTGAGAAAGATTATCTTAAATCTAAAGTCTGGTTGACACTATTCAGAAACATCTGTATCTTTTTTTTAATTGCTTTATAAATAATACCATTCAAAATTTCCACTTCCTCCCCTCCTCCCACTCCCCCACTCCCCCTCTTCCATCCTCCTCCAATCCTAAGAGAGGGCAGGGTACCCTGCGCTGTGGGAAGTCCAAGGCCCTCACCCCTCCATCCAGGCCTAGGAAGGTGAGCATCCAAATAGACTAGGATCCCAAAAAGCCAGTAATGCAGTAGAGACAAATCCCAGTGCCATTACCACTGGCTTCTCAGTCTGCCCCAATTGTCAGCCACATTCAGAGAATCTGGTCTGATCACATGCTCGTTCAGTCCCATTCCAGCTCCTGTTAGATCAGGCACACTGTCTCAGTGGGTGAACCAACCCCTTGCGTTCCAGACTTCCTTGCTCATTTTCTCTCTCCTTCTGCTCTTGAGCTGGACCTTGGGAGCTCAGTCCAGTGCTCCGATGTGGGTCTCTGTCTCTATCTCCATCCATCGGCGGACAAAGGGATCGTATTTTTGGGTCTGGGATAGCTCAGGTTAGTGTTTTCTATTTCCACCCATTTGCATGCAAAATTCAAGATGTCATTGTTTTTTTTTCCCCCGCTGAGTAGAACTCTAATGTGTAGACGTGCCACACTTCCTTCATCCACATCTTCTAGCCATCTCAGAGATAAAACTTCAAGGTCATCATCTCCTACAGCTCACCCAGGCTGCAACCTCCAATTCCTGTCACCCTTCCTCACTCTTCAGGGCCTCTCTTCTGATCTTCCTTGTACTTACCCAGAACTCCATTCTTCAGTGCCTGCCAGTAGCTATACCTGCTGTCTTGAAGGCTTTCCTTTAGCCCTGCTCCCAGCCCTTAACCCTGCTCCCAGCCTTGGCTCTGCCCATAACCTTAGCCATGCTCCCAGCCCTTAGCCCTGCCCACAACCTTAGCCCTGCTCCCAGCCCTTAGCCCTGCTCCCAGCCCTTAGCCCTGCTCCCAGCCCTTAGCCCTTCTCCCAGCCCTAAGCCCTGCTCCCAGGATTAACAGTTCCCCCAGTCACTTCTTTTTCAAACTCTAGAAGCTGCTTTCTTAAGGAAGTCCTTTTCTTGATGTCTGATGGTAAGATAGTCCCCTCCCTCAGGCTATGCCAACATCATTGTCCCCGTGACATTGATCACATGTTCTCTACATGTGTATGTACCTATTCCCTGTGAGCTTCTTCCTTCTCAGACACAAATTTCCCAAGGACAAGGAAGATGTCTTTTTGCTTTGTAGTCTGTGGATGGTACCTGCCATGCTGCGATCAAAGTCTGTTCAGGGAAGTCTTCACCTCACAATATAAAATGTTTCCAAAGCCTGAAGTCTGTATTCCACATGCCAGTCAAAGATCATGCAATTATCTTTTGCTGTTCAGGGTTTCATTTACTGGAACATCGTGGGTTTGTTCTCTGTCCTTGTCTGCGGATAAAGGCTCCATTGCTCTGCTGGATTGTAAACTTTAGAAAAGTGAAGACGTCCCTTTGTGAAACTCAATTCAGCTTCCAGAACTGTGTTGGGGGATTACTTTCCTGGAGGCTTTAAGTTATTTTAATATTATAGTGTGTGTATTTACGCATTATGTCTGTATATTAGGAAACACATTTGTCATGGCAAACATATGGGGACAACTCACTCCTTTTACCGTGGAATCCAGGGATCAAATTCTCCTCTTTCATCCACAAAGCCATCCCACCAGCCCAACACTGAGTATTTTAGGATTTAGGGCATCAGGGCTAGAGAGATGCGCCAGTGGTTGGTTAAGAGCACACATTGCTCTTGCAAAGGACTGGGCTTCAGATCCTAGCACTTACATGGTAATTAACAATAGTTTCAGGGAATCTGTCTCCCTCTTCTAGCTTTGGTATTTACTGCATACACATGATGCACAGACACACATGGCAGGCAGAACATCAGTGCACATAAAAATTAAAAATAGTAAATACAACTTTAAATGGGATCAAGAGCATGTATCTAATTGTAATATATGTGTTAGATACAATGCCAGGAATGTGTATTTAATAATGTATGCAGTCCTTAACAGTACAAAATGGGAGTTAGCTCCATAGTAAAACACTCACTGCTCAAACAAAAAGAAGAACCCCAGGAAACACAGGTCAGTGTACAGGATGGGATATGAAATAGACACACATCTTGCATGTGTGATCTAAGACATCAGATTCTGACAAAATGACTAAATTGTTTATAAAATATATCCTAAACAGTATACATTTTAAATTATGCTCAAAGTGAGTAAAAGAGTTAGTGTGTTCATATATGTGAATTGTTTGAACACTTGCTCAATCAGGCTGGATGGTAAAACACAGACCATAAAATAAGCCCTTAATAGTCAATGTAGTTATATCTAAACCCATTTTGAAATCTTTCCATCTGGTTTTGCAAAAATGCTCATAATTTTTTTCTTAAATATTTTGAATTATTAATGGAAAATTCACAGGCTTCTCTAAGACTTTATAAACATTGGAATGAAGTAAATTTAAAAGCTACTAGAATATAGCATACACTTTAACTGTTTTCACTTAATCTTACTTCTCATACTTGAGCAGTTAGTTTTTCCCCCATACTTTGCATCATTAATAGTAATAACAGGGTCTATAATGGTATGATTTCAAGCTAGGAACAAATTTACTATCATATTCTATAATTCCTCAAACCTTCTATTTTCTAGTTGGAAAAATGTAAGCTTAGCTCTAGCCTTTCCAATACAGTCACAGCTTTCGGCCTTCATCAGACATCACGGAGCAGCTGTAGTGTGACCTGTCAGTCAGAGTTGACCCTCGGTTGGGTGTATTAGCCATGAAGATTTGTCTTATTCTCAAAAGAACGCCATAACAGACACGAATGCTGATATGTGTGAAGGGTGCCCCACGCAGAGCAACTGTGAGCTGAGATTGAATCGGAGGCCTGTATTCATCAGCTGAGATGCCTCTACAGTGTCGAAAGGAAGCGTAGGTAAAAGGCTTGACGCTCAGGACCCCAGGTGCAGCCACAAACCAGATCTTGCTAAACCACTTCCCAGTTCAGGCCACTTCCTGAGAGAAGTAGGTTTTTACCATGGTTTAAAAAATTTCAGGACACTAATGGCAGGTGTGAAGACCCAAAGCCACTCAGTGGACTCTTCCATTCTAATGTAAAAATGAAATGGGAAGTCTATGTCTTTGATCATGTCCCTGTAGACACAATAGTGTGTGTATTGTCTTATTGCTTCGGTGTAGAAAGACAAGCCCCTCCAAATAAAGAGACTTGCTCTTCCCCAACCTGCAGACCTTTCAGTGACAAACCAGGTGACCAAGTCTGTGTTTGCAGGCGAGTGATGCAAACCCAGCAGAAGAGAGTGGCTACCAGTCATGGGTCACAGACAAAGGAATCAGCTACTCCCTCAGACCAATGGAATGGTTCCTGCCTATATAAGAATAGCCAAGACCAAGCATCTGCATTCTCCCAGTCCCTGAGAAACCAGATTAAGTTCCTTCTTCTCCCTACTCTTCCCTCCTATCTCTCTTGACTTTGTATATGATTTCCTTCTTTGTGTTCATTCTTCCCTGTGTTCCCCTTCACGAGCCCCATTTCTTTCCTCCTCTTTCTCAGCTTCTCTTTGTTGTTTTCCTCTCTCTTTCCCCTTTCCACTTTTATTCCTCTCCCCTTCCTGCCGTTTCTTTCACTAATTTACACAAAATTTGTCTTTCAAGGCTTCCTCTCCTCTATCCCTCTCTTTCTCCCCTTTTTTCTTTTTCCCTCCCCTTCTCCTTCAACTTCCTCTCTCTTAAACTCTCTTCATGCCTCTTAGATGCCCTTAAATCCCAAAGCTACCCACAAATGACCTTAGGACATATCCTGCCCATGAGCTATCGAAGGATGTGGAACAGGAACGTTTCCTCCAGGGACGCCAAACTTCTGAAGGTCTCTTTGATATGTGTCAGTTTAATCTTCAATTTATTTCTTTAATTTCAGAATCCTTTCACATAGAAACATGTAAACTCTGAATGTTGTATGTTTCACTTAGCTAGGCGGTGGTGGCACACTCCTTTAGTCGCAGCACTCTTAAGGCAGAGGCAGGTAGATCTCTGTGAGTTCAAAGCCAGCCTGGTCTACAGTGTGAGTGCCAGGACAGGTTCCAAAGCTACACAGAGAAACCTTGTCTCAAAAAACAAACAAACAAACAAACAAACAAACAAACAAACAAACATAATTTACTTGGCTCTCTATGTAAAGTAGCTGCATGAGTCTATGATTCTAATTAAAGTTTCTTGAGTGGAGAGGGGGAGTTTCATCACTAAATCTCACTCTATTATCTGGGAATTTCTCAACACTGAAGGAGATAATATCTAAGAGTGAGTTTTAGGTTCACAATCTGTCTGGAGATGAGGATAAAAAGAGCATCTCTAGTCGACTATTATGGGTCAGAAGAAGCCCATCCTAACCAATGTAATGAGCTGATAGACCAAGCCCACGGCTACCAAGAAAGCAGCCTACCTTAATAATTACATAAGGAAACAGGCTCATCTTAGCCACTCCCATTAGGTCAAAGGCTTCAATGTGTCTGGGGCTAGAAGGAAAGCCAGTTACCTTTCCTATCTCCTTTCTCTCCTCATTTTGTTAGAGGGCAAATTCTTGGACAAGGGCTATGAAGAAACAGGATATTGAAGTTCACCAAGATCCTTTGTTCTGCAAAGCTTTCTGTAGTAACACATAATTTTGTTATTCATAAGACGAGGAAGAGACAGGAAGAGCCGAGAAGTGGTGTGATGCCTAGATGCACCTGCAGATCAAAATTGCGTGGCTCTGTCTCCCTAGGTTTATTAAAGCTCATTGTTCTGTGCTCGGACCCCAAACTGCACAGTTGGAAAATGAAATCAGCCAATCTACATCTCAGCCTTGAGAACAATGGCATGCATTTTCACAGAAGTAGCAACATTCATATGGAAAGCATAGACTCTAGCTCCTTGTCTGCCCCTTTTCTCTTTGTAGTTAACACTTCTAACGATAAACTCAGCTCATGTACAGAACAGCAGACAGCTCTCCGTGGTTCCCATTTCTTCTGGGATCTCTAAAGTCCTCACTTTTGCATCCTGCCTATATAGCCTAAGTTGCTACTGCTGGTGTTTCTTGGAAACTATATTCTTTACCCAAATGCATATTTAGCACCTAAATGTACAAATTGAAGCCCACTCCCCTATACAGTGGTATTAGGAGGTAAAGAGAGGCCATTTGAACATGAGGCATCCACCATCACGAATATGATCAATATCCATACAGAGAGGCCAAGAGAGTTGGTTGCCCCTTTCATCATGCAAAGACACATCGAGACCAGATGAACTAAAGGCAGCCACGCTAGATAACCATAGAGGCTCGGTGGTGGTGGTGCACACCTTAAATCCCAGTACTAGAGAGGAATATAAAACGGGAGGAAACAGTCTCATTTTGAGATTCCAGGAGGCAGGATCACCATTTCAGTTTGTGGTAGAGGTAAGAGTCAGTGCCTGGCTGCTTTGCTTTTCTGATCTTCAGGTTGAGCCCCAATATCTGCCTCTTGGCTTTTATTACTCATGCTACGATACATTCATGTCCTTTTCTGGGCAACAAAGGTGGCAACCTACTGTTGTTCATCAAGTCAATGAAATTCACTGGGAAGAGTGGAATTCCTGGAAGCCTGCTCAGAAGTACTGTTCAAGGGGTTCCATGATGGCCTGGCTGCTTTACACCTGGGTGATAATTGTTCTGACCACTAAGATCTTGAACAACCGAAGCCTTAAAGAAGCTGGGCTTTTGTTGTAAGAGAAGCCCCTAACTCCTGGCCATTTCCCACCAAATCAACAACATCTAGCATCATCCACCTCTCCTTTCTTCTGACCCAAGTGTGCACTTGTGAACACACTGGCATTGCTCAGATAACACCCTTAGGAGAGATGAGAGGAGTAGAGCCTAGAGTCAGAACCTGGAAGTGCTCGACCGAGGGTCTGCAGAGAAGTCCCTGCCTCCCTGCCTCCCTGCCTCCCTGTTGTGTTTTCAGGGCAGAACACTGTTATCTAATCTGAGGAGTGCAGGTGTTGGGCACATCCAGCAAGTCCCAACAAGTCCCACTTGTGAGCTTCCATGGTAAATCTCCTGATATATTCAAGATTTTTCGAAAACTAAAAATGCAAAGAGTCTAACTTAAGACCATTTTTCTTTATACTTTTTTCTTTATACTTTTATACATTTTTCTTTGTACTTTTTCATAATGAAAATGAAATATGACATACATGTATACACATACATTATATTTGCATACATACTCATGGTCTATTTTTAGTATCTGTGCTTATTTCTGTCATACAGAATGATACATTCTGCAAGCTTGTGGTAATATAAAATATTATGCATACTGAGTTCTGGCAACTATGGTTTCTAGACACTCTTTCTGCCTGTTTATTTTTCTTGAGGCAGTATGCTGGTAGGAGTAGACGTATGTTTATCACTATTGTCACCCACCCTTTTGACCCACCCACCCCTGGGATCCATAGCTCACACCACAGCCCACATCTGGTCTAATTAACTCCTGCTTCTGAGCTGGCTATTTCAATATTATTGAGGACTATCTACTGCATTCAGAGTTCAATACTTTGAATGTGAGGAAAGACCCTGGGTAATTTCATCTCAATCAGTTCCCATTGGCTTTCACTAACTTGGACCTGTTTTTGGTACTTGTCATCCTTAGATACCAGTTCTTCAGGCAAATTCTCCTCTCATTACCAGTTATCAGTCACATCATGTCCATAATGTATTTCTATATTTTGGTCTCCATCCTCAAGGGTGCTGCATGCACTTTTGATTTATCTATAGTATATTCTCCCCATCAACGTGGGCTCCCTGGCTTGCTACATGCATGTGGGCTCTGTCCAAAGTGCGGTATCTAGCAGAATCCCAATAAAAGCTCTAGAACATGTCTGTGGAGCCCTGAGAGTACAGAGCAGAAAGCATTCAATGCTCAAATTCTTTTTAAAAATGGTGGCCTTACTCTCATCCAGGTGAAAAATGGAGTTGAAAAATATTTAATGAAAAGCAAAGACAGAGCAGGAACAAAATAGAGAGGCCATCCATCAAGAGCCGCTCCATGGTGCATCACCAATCGACAAGATACCACTTAAGTTGTCAAAGAATTTCAATGCCAAATAGCTTTATGAAGCAAATGAGACAAATTAATTTGCCCCTTATTTTTACACCTTCTGTCTATCTCAACTGAAAAGATAAATTAACTTGTATAACCAGTTATAATTTTTTTCATCACTGTGAATTCTTAGAACTCACTAAGAATCATATAGGTCTTTATTAGCATAAGATTCCAAAATTAGACAACTGTCTCCAAATGGTAGATTAAAAATACACATTAACATGAAAGAATTGTGATTTTTTTAAGGAAATTAGAAAAGAAAAATATTTCAGCCTTCAGAAATGCCATCATATAGGAATTCTTTGGGGTAAAGGGCAGTGATTCATAATACATAATTGGGAATGATTAGTAAACATTAAATCGCAACCTCCCTAGTAATCAGAGAGCTATAAATTAGACAAAGAAAGAGCCCTCTCCATAAATGAACAGAGAGTAAAACCTATCACAATGCAACTGGACACTAGTGGCCAGCATCAATTAATGTAGATTTATTTCCCTATGTTTGTGTGCATAGGATATGCAATTGTGTATATTTACACTGCAGGTGTATGTGCCCATTTAAAAGCACAAATTCCACAAGAGGACACTGACTGTCCTGTTCTATCACACTTCAGCTCATTCCCTTGCAACAAGGTCTTCCATTGAACCTGGATCTACGTTGGCAACCAGCATGTTCCAGGGACCTTCTTGCTTCTGCCCTTCATATGACCGTCTATGCTGACTCTTCACATGAATGCTTGGGATTCTAACTCAGGCCTTCATGCTTGTCCATCAAGCCATCTGTCCGCATATCACACTAGTACAGATATCTGAACCATCATAGTACAACAAGGTAGGCATTCTAAAAATGCCTTAAGTGACCTCCCCGCCCCTGTTTTCTAATAAATTGTCTTAGATAAAGAATTTAGAATCAAGATCACAGATGAAGACCACCCAGGCTACTGCCAGTTCTTGGGGAGTTTGTAAGTTCATGAAAAAGCAAGGTGGACTATTTTAGCCAGGGCCATCAGTGAGCACATTTATTCTCCTTTGGGGGTCAATGTGGAAAACTTTCAGTTATCACTTTTGAATATATAGTAAGAACCAGATCAATTAGAGCACACAAGGATTCTAAAACATTATAGTCATCAAAATTGATGTTTGGAAAGTTTACAACATAGGAAAATGATTAATACATAAAAGAAAGTCAGAACATTATATTCTAAATGTAGTAAGGTCACTGATGTAATAAACAATAAAGTTAAAAGAAAGAATTCCAGTAGAGGCTTTCTAGGTGTGAGAGTTTTGAACAAGAATGCCCCCCTCCCCCAGGCGCATATATTTGAACACTTGGTGTCCAGCTGGTGAAATGTCTTAGGAGGAACTAGATGTGGCCTTGTGTGAAGAGGTATGGCACTAGGAATGGGCTTTGAGGTTTCAAAAGCTCACAGCAGGCCTTCACTCTCCACCCCATCACACACACCATCCCCCTGACTCCAAGCTGCAGAGAAGATGTTAGCTCTCAGCTACTGCTCCAGCACCATGCCTGCCTCCCATTTTCCCACCTGGATGACCATGAGCTCACCCTCTGAGACTGTAAGCAAGGCCCCAATTCAATGCTTTAAAAAAAAAAA
>NW_004949105.1:1930121-1946544 GCF_000317375.1 Microtus ochrogaster | reverse complement strand
CACACACACACAGCTTCAGTTTTACTGAGGACCTTGCAAGTGACAGTAGGGAAAGAATGCAAGAAGCCATGTTGGTGGCTGAGGAGTCAGGTGACTTTTGGATCTCATGAGAAACAGGAAGGGTATTCATAAACTTGCTCTTGTTCACTTGTCCTCTTAGGTTTGTCTACCCCTACATGGAGGCATGGATGACATCTTAAGTAGCTGCTTAACATCTTCAGGAGGTTCCTGTAGGGAAACCTAGGACTCAGGGTGGGACCCAGAGGGTGGACTTCTTTTTACTGCCTAGCTGCCCTCCTGCCTTAGAGGCATTCTCTTCTGTAATAGGCTCCAGGCCAATCAACTTCCTCAATGTAGTCATTCTCCAGTTATAAACAATGAATTTACATTTTTGTTTGCAAGTAGACAAATACTAAAATAAGAAAGTGACCACAAATAAATTTATATGTAGATAAATATGATGGTTAATATTTATGATGACCATATATGGATTTGAAGACACCTAGGCTCTCTGAAAGGCATCCCTTCAGCTGGAGTCTTGGAGTGAGAGTGCAGTGAGAGCTGCCATTCACTTCTTTGTACTTCCTGACTGTGGATATATATGACCAGCTGCCTCCCATGGATACAATGTGAACAGTTGCCTCTATTGGATACAGTGTGACCAGCTGCCTCCATTTGATACAATGTGACCAGACACCTCCATTTGATACAATGTGACCAACTGCCTCCATTGGATACAATGTGAACAGCCGCCTGTATTGGATACAGTGTGACCAGCTGCCTCCATTGGATACAATGTGACCAGACACCTCCATTGGATACAATGTGAACAGCTGCCTATATTGGATACAGTGTGATCAATTGCCTCAAGTTTCTGCCACCTTGACTTTCCATCATGCTACACTATAGCCTCAAACAGTGAAAAATAAAACAAATTTTCCTTTCCTCGGTTTGCCTTTGCTTTGCGTTTTCACACAGAAAGTTTAAAAGTAACAACGTAGAAGTTATGGATGGTGAAATCCCATCACTATCTTTTCCCTTAGTTATATAAAATGTGGAAAATCAACAAAACTCCTTGAAGCCATGTACTATGCAGTGCTGATAAACTTTTGGTTATTTTCTGCTCCATACTATGCTGAATCTATAACTGAGGCTCTAGGAATAGACTGATCTGTGCCACGCACCACCCTCCAGTGTCTGTGCTCTGTGCGGTAGAACCCAGTTTGCGAGCTTCAGGAAAGGGGGTTGGAGGTTGAGAACTCAGACACAGAGGTAGACCTACACACAGACCTTTGACCTGATACCAAAGCCCCCAAAATGCTCCCTTTATTGGCATTATATAGAGATAGCCATGCCCCAGCCAAACCCACCAGAAACCACTCTCCTGCCATCAGGAACTCCTGAAGGTCTCGTGCTCAGAGCAGCTGTAGGCACTCAGATCAGGGGATTACAAGAAATTCAGGATCTGGGGTCTCACTGCTCCCAACAGATCTGATGGTCTTTGTCAATAGGCTTCCCAAGCTCGCCTAAGCCCAGCTAGAGTTCTGAGACTGTAGTACTCAAAGGCAGTCAGTAAGGGGCAATCTTATGCTGAGAGCTACATGCTGACAACACTCCTCCTTTCTCTACTCAGGAATCTCAAAAGATGTCTCCAAGGGGAGAGCCATGATTAAGGCCGAGAGAGCTGAGTGCCAGGTATCAAAGCTCAAGAGTAAATTACAGCTTTGGTTTACAGACATGGAGCATGCGTTTATAGAGGACTAAACAGGAAGAAGCGAGAGGTTGCAAAGATTCTAGAAAAATCACAGGTGTTTAAGGTTTACCTGCCCTGCTTTGATAAATGACTTCATGTCCACTTATCACTTATCTCATTCTATTACATCAATGTGAATTTGTGGATTACTGTTTTTGAAAATTGGAAATGTGAGTGAAGCTATTAAAATTAAATGAGGAGGCGATTTTTTCATGATCTTGCCAAATAGAAACAAACATCAACAATGTATGAATATGTGAATATGCAAACCTGAAAGTGACAGAAACATACTGAGCTAAATCAAGATAAGACTGTGCGTTTGACCTTTAATGCCAACAAAGTCACAAAAGTTGGAATTATCTTTAATTTTCTTGCTAGGGAATGCAGTGAAAATCATATGTGTTCTTAAGAACTAATTCAGCTTTTTAAGAGACAGATTTAAATTATGTCCTACCTTCATATGCCATGCCTCTGTCCCTAGAACACTCAGTGAGCACAAAGAAGTTGAGGACAGAAGGGCTGTGCTAGAGGAGTAGAAAGAAAGGGTGTTGATATTCTTCCAGCTGAAATTTACTTTCGAAGGGAGAAAAACTGGGTGAGGGCTTCCCTGATCCTCTCTCTGCTGGACCTGGGGAGCAGCTCCTGAGAGTGACGTATGCTCCAGCACATTCTGAGAGAGGAGGAGAGAGGATGACCCGAGAGAGTGAGGGCATGGGGAGGAGATGGGGCAATAAAAAGAAGAAAAGGATACTAGAAAGAGAGAGGATGAGGGGGAGGTGAGGAACAGACAGGAAGAGTGTTAGAGACAGGGAATGTGTTCCAAAGAATGTAAACCTAGCTCACCTGTGCTAGGAACTTGCTCTTCTTCTTGGCAATGATTGAGGCAGCACAGTAAGTGAGGTAGACCACTCAGCAATCACTTGAGAACTGTCAAAGGGAACCTAAGGGCTGTCCCTCTGCTCCATAATGCACTGCAGCTGGTGACAGGAGGGATTGGTCCTCCCTGACCATTGACACGCTTCTGACACCAGCACTAGCAATGGTCCTGCTCAGGAAGCAAGGCATCTCTTCATTCAGTCTATAAGCTCTGAGCTATGAAGTAGATCCACCTTCATAAGGCACCTAGACTCAAAGGTTCCTTAAGGCAGAGCCTTTTTTTTTTTTTTTTGGTGGCAAATACCAATTTAAATAGCTTCAAATTGTCCACTTTCGTAACAAATGAGAGTAAAAATATTGACAAACTTCCATATTCACATAATGACACCTGTGAACACAGAGCACATGACAGGGAACTTTAGTTAAAAGGGCTTCATCATCTCATGAATAAACTTCTCTTTAAAACAATACAGTTCATGAATGCTGTTGATTGGGTGGTCCCAGAACCATATAACTTGAGGCTCCACCGTATCAGTCTGAAACTTCTCGGTAAGTTGTGAATGAAGGACACTTCATTTCTTGTGTAGTATTCCTTAAAATCCATAAAGAATGGTTGTGGAGATGAGACTAGCTTTCTTTAAAAATTTCTGGAAATTATAGCATGTTTTAAAGAATGTCCTCAGAATGAGTTGTTAGAATTACTTCTTGCAGCATCAGATTAATCCAAGTTGTAAGCAGGGAGAGTTCCTTTCAAAGCAGAGAAAAATGAGAACAACCAAAGTAAATCAATCCATTGTTTAAGAGAATTTAAATAAGGAGCTACGTAGCAAGAGATTAATAGGAGTTTTGACATCAAATATTAACGAATTTACTAACAGTAATCACAATACACCAGGAGGGTAGGACAGGGTTATTTTCTAATGATGACACAGAAGTGAAAAAAAAAGCAGATATTATCAATGGGGAAATTACTAAGTCAACAAAGGAAGAAGAGTCCAGAAATTATGCACACCAAAAGCCCAGCAGGACAGCTCAGTGTTGGAGAAGAGTCTCACACTGTGGAGCTGGTGCACCCTGGGACATTGACAATCCATGCATTTTTCAGTATATAAGTCATTCTCAAAAGAACACTTACCAGAGTTTATAGATACTAAGGAACAAAAAGGTCTTTATTGTGTGTAGATAAGTCATTTGTTATGCAGGAAATACTGATGGGGCACCAACTGTATAATGAACTATTTAACTGAAAGAAAATCAACATGAACCCAACAATATAGACAGTCGAGGCTACGTGGGATGTGGAGTCCAGGGTATGCAGTGTCAGTCAAGAAGAGGAACATTAGGAGATACAGTCACCATCCAGCATCCTGTGTGTTTGACAACACGGTTTACCTTGTATCCCTCTGCACAACTTTGAACCAGTGAGGAAAGCATGCCGCATGCCTATACAGGCAAGAAGTGATGGATAAAGGCTACGTGGACATGCTCATTCCTTCTCCTCTAATTGCACCAGTTCATCACTCCTTAAAAAGATCATTGTAGATAAACACATGATAAGTGTTCCTGACAGTAGGAGGTGCATTCCTGATGGCTTTTCCTCCTCTTTCTTGTCCCCCTGCGGTCCTCAGAAGCTTCATTGGGAATGTCTACCTGTGGCTTTTAAAGAATGGTGGAATTTTCTTCAGCATAGAGGTTTATTTTTTTCTTCTTGAGTAGACAAAGAGGCAAAGGCTTTAATAATTTACCATAATCACAATGAACATCTCCATTAAATGATGTTGTGCAATTGCAAAAAGTCACACAGAAGCATAGAGAAAACCAATTATTATCTGTTACCTGTATATATAAAAGTATTTTTGTAGTGTATTTTCTTCTGTATTTTTAACATTGGTAAATGTTATCATAATGTCCTCTTGAACATGTATTAATGTAATTGTTAACTTAGACACCTAAAGGTTTAATATAAACAGAAAACGTGTTCTTTGAAAGGCAGGCAAGCCCACAAATTTGTTTGCGGAGATCATTAAATTTTAGCACATTAAGTTTCAAAATTAGCACACCTTGCCTGTTCTTTGAGAGCAAGGCTTAGCAACAGTGTTCCTCTCACAGCACTCCAAGTACTGTCATTACATATGTATACTAAATGCACATGCATGTACATAATTTTATAATATTTTTGAAACTGCTTTAATTAAATTTTTGCCTGTGTATGTGTATGTGAGTGTGTATGTGTGTGTGAATATGTGCATCTATGTGTCTATGTGTGTATTTATGTGTTTGTTTGTGTGTGTGTATAGGCTTGAGGTTAGTGTTGGGAGTCTTCAATCATTCTCCATCTATTTTTGGAGGCAGGATCTCTCAGTTAAACCAGCTGCTCCCCATTCTAGATAATCTAGTCATTTTGCCAGCTTGCTCCAAGGATTGACAGGGGTAATGTTACAAGAGGATTGCCACACATACTCAGTATTTATATGGACTGTGGACCATAAGCCTAGTCCTTACACTTGAATGGCAATCACTTTTGCCCAGGTCATTTCTCAGTTGACTAACTAGAAGAGTTTTGTGACTGGGTCACTCTCTGCTCTTGAACACTGCTGTATTCCCTTACATTTCAATTAGGGCAGTAGAGAGACAATTCTGAAAGAAGATAGACTTATTGCTTTGAACACGAATGTTCCAAAGTCACCCGCGATTCTCTTTGCAGAAAGCAGGCAGTGGCTTCTTGGGGACAGCTATACTCATGTTCTGTGCTCAGAACTGTGTGGACTTGTGTTTACTTTGAACAATAATGCACTAAGATCTCCTTCCATTCTCTTTGCGGGAAACAGGCGGTGTCTTCTCAGGGACAGTCCTACTCATGCTCAAGTTCTGTGGGAAGAGGGGACAGGTGGAACCCTTGGAGGCTTCTTGATGTCATCACCAAGTTCAGAAGGTCATCTGTGAAAGATGTGGATCAACCTAAAGCTTCCCGTTCATTATGCTGTCTATGACTTACAAAAGGTGGGTGTTAAGCTTGTGACAACCATACAGATTCCAATTGTTTATGAGAAGAAATGGTAAAGCCATCTTTGAGCTATAGATCCTTCACACTCTGACAATTCCATCTTAAAACTTTGAAAGTCTATTAAAGGGGGCATATTTGGGAGACCTTGTCCTGGGCCCTGTGGTGGCACCTCTTTCTTCCTTCTGTGATTTAACTGGACAAAGCTAGAGGATGTTTCTGCACAAAAGTCTTCAGTGGGGTAGTTCAGAAACTACCCATATGGCTGTCCAGGTATCATAGGGGCAGCATCAGGAACCTTTGTCTTAAGTGTATTCTAAAGAAGCCATGTGCTGAGAACTGGGTTGCTAGTGACCTAGTATGAAGTGATGTTCAAGACAAAGGTTCCTTGCCATGAGCAAACTTTGGGAGGGGGATGTCTAAACCATGGACCAGTACAGCCAAGGAGCTATGCAAGATAGAACAAGTTAAGTTTGACTTTTTTTGGTCTCTAGTCTGAGCAGCTAATATATTTGTGCTCTTTAAAAAATGACCCAGTCTTTGGTATCCTGCTGCAGCAACACAAATAGAAATAAAGACCCATATGGACACAAGATTCCCTGGTGTATTCAAAAGCCCAGCCTAATTTAGGACTTTACAGTAACCACCCAAGCAACTGAGACCAAAATTGTTGTGGGCTGCCAAAACTGTCTTAAAGAACTCAGGTGGAATCCTCCTCCTCCTGGTATACAAGACAGGTGATGTGTGGGTCACAGTTTGAGTCTCACAGTTGGAGCACCACTGTGATATTTTTGTAGAATTCTGTATATCTCATATGAGGACATACACTATCCATCCAAATGGCAAAGCACACCTTTCCAGACTGGATCGGCTGCTGCTGCAATGAGCACCTCTCATGTCAGGTCTTAGTAAATATTACATTTCTAATGCAATCCCCATCCTTAAGCAAATCTAAAGGACGCTTAAAAAGATGAAGCTGTAAATACATATAAACATGCCAGTAACTCCAGTATTCCTTTGCTCGATTAAAAGGCTTAATTGCATCAGGTGGGTAAAACATCATCTAGAATATGGTAACATATGTTTACAGGGGCTGCCCACCATCGTGGTGGTCCAAGTGTATTTAGACAATGAGAGCTTCATTGCAGAACAGCTTCTTCCGTGGATGCCACTCCTCTATGGGTGTTATTGGCTGGATGAATTAGACACTGATAGTTCTTAAATCACAAATAATGACAAGCATATTTTTAGTTCTTGAGCTTAGACTCCAGCCAGCAACACGCAGGTGCTTGTGAGAAGCTGTTCCCTCTGCTCTCTTGCCAAGTTTGGAAGGATACCTATAAATCAAATGCAACAAAGAATGATGGTCGGAAAGGCCCCAAAGAAGGAAAGGGGAATGAACACGTTGACAGCAAATGACAAGTAATAACTCAGAAGCGACAGCTCTACAGCCACAGGGGAATATGAGAGGCCTGTTTGCTTTACTCTTATAAGTTTGCTACTACAAACATCATTTTACATATATAGCGTATTTATTTAATGTAACACTGGTATTTGGAAAGATTGGATTAAATGATTTGATTCCTTGGCACTATGCTCTTGTCTTCTGAAGGATAGTGTCAAAGAAGAACTCAAAAGGAATTAGGTCTCCATGTCCTCCCAAGACTCAAGGATTCTGTTACCATATAACTAACAAGATAGTGTGGTGGTTGGAACGAGAGTGACTCCCACAAGCTCCTGTGTCTGAATACTTATTCCTCTATTGGTGAGGAAGCTTTAGTGAGCATGGCCTGGATGGAAGAAGTATGACAACGGAGCCAGGCTTTACAGTTTAAAAAGCCCGTACCAGGTACAGTTAGCTGTCTGTCTTCTGGTTGTCATCTCAATATGTAAGCTCCCAGTTCCTTCTCCAGCTCCATGCCTGCCTTCTTGCTCCCCTGCTCCACAATATGATGATCATAGACTCTAACTCTCTGGAATTGTAAGCCCCAGATTAAACTTTTTCTTCTCTAAGTTGACTTGTTCATGGTCTCCTACCAAAGTAATAGAAAAGCAACTAAAGTATATAGTTATATTGAAATAGATTATATAAATTTATCTAATAGATAAATCAGAGCAAGGGAGACATGTTTATTTCTCTATATATTTTTATCTTTTCTCCTTTGGAGATGCTGTTACCATCAGAGTGGGAGAAGGATGGGGAGAAAAGGAGATGAGCTACAGATGAGAGGGGAGAGGAGGACGGCAGGTATGGGGTCAGGGGTTTAGGGAGAATACATCGTCGTTTGCATGGTGTTCACTTGAACACCTCTGAGGGGATCACAGAGACCAGTGGACTTGAGACAATCTAGTAGGGATAGTGTGACCCAGATTCCTTATTATAGCTTTGCATTCCAAATGGAGAAGGTGGGCAGCTCCAGAAGACCTTAAAACAAGGTGGAATTCCTTAGGGCAGACTTTACCCCTCCCCTGAACCTCAGTCTTCATCTGTTTCACTACTGAGCTGTTTCCTAATAACACAAATGGGACATACAGACTCCAATGCAGTGAAGAGACCATTCCTATGTGGAGGTGCAGATTGTATGTGTATATATCTATCTATATCTATATCTATATCTATATCTACATCTACATCTACATCTACATCTACATCTACCTATATCTATATCTATATCTATATCTATATCTATATCTATATCTATATCTATATCATCTATATCTATATCTATATCTATATCTATCTATATCTATATCTATATCTATATCTATAACTATATCATCTATATCTATCTCATGCATATTATTCTCAGTACATATGCAACTAAATAACATCTTCTCTTACAATAAATGTTTTGCTGAATGAATATAGGTACTCATTAGGCCAGGATCTGGTATGAAGATAACAGGGGCAGGAATATTACAGAACAGTTGATTTGAGGTCATTCAGAGAAGACTGGGTTATGAGAAATAACTTCAGGATATTAAGAGTCTGGAGATAGGTAAAGGTTCAGGTGAGGGACACATAACTGATTTGTAGTTCTTTTTGGTTCAGCAAGATACCACTTTTTTTCACCTGACAAACTTCACCGTGCCCATCAGTTTCATGAATTTAACTATATTATGTTCAAGACGCTTGAGCAGATGGATTTTCATTTCCTAAAAAATTAGCACAGAGCTGTGAGAATTAGAAGAGGCTGAGGTGATGTAACAGGTACTGCCTGTGGTGGGTGCTCAGAGAGCATAGCAATGAGCAAAGAGCTTATGCATGGAGCATGAAGACCCTCTGACTTTGCTCCTAGGGTCCTGTGGAGGGATACTCCCCTCACTGTGCAAGGAGGATGTGGTAAAATAAAGTCACAGAGCCCCGTTATGAATAGAGTGACGCGGTCACAGAAACGCAGAAGACAGTAGACATTGGGTCAATGCCAAGATCAACGGGGCTGAGGCTGCTTGCAAATTTGCAGCTGAGCTGACGGTGGAGTTAGCATCTGATATAAAACAGACTTAGAAGGAAAAGCAGACTTAACTGCATGGTCCAGGGCCAAACAAAGTGGGCAGTCAGGGGTGCAGGAAGCAGGTCAGAGAGTGCCTCAAAACTTACCTTGCCTGGACTCTCCCTCTGTGGCTGGCTGACCTCTAACCAGCTCAGGTGTGTGAGCTTGAAAGGGATATAATTTCCACATGAAACAAGCCATTGGTACCAAGCCATCCAAGAAGCTTGCCTGGGTCATCATTTTAAAATTGACCATCTCTCCTAAAACTTTTTAACACAGGCTCCCTGTACTATATGTGAGTCATATCCCATTTGGAACTGAGGGCAAATTACTAAAAGTTTGACCTTGAGTTTTGAATCATGGCGCTACGCTTTTAAGCATGAGAAGTTTTATTGAAAGAGGCTAATATCATTCTGCCATGTATTTTAATTTTATTAGACTGGTCCTACTGTAGTCTCTCTGCTGTGGCTTATTATTTCACAATACAATTTTAAATGATAACTATTTTTAACCATCCATTCAAGGGTTGAATAATTTTCTCTTTTAGAAAATTAGATATTAACATTTTTCTTCATCATGCATTTAAACTTTTCTCTCTTTAAATTGATTATGAATTTCTTCTTTAATAGTTTCAAGAGTGAATATATTTCTGGCAATTTTAAGATTTCTAAGTTCCGTTTTAAAACATAGTTATATGCAAAGTCCTTTCAATTACATCTTTTTTTTAATTAAGGAACAGAGACAAAATCTTCCTCTGTTAGTTAAGATTGGGTGAAAAGTTTGTCCCATTGTTGAAGAAAACATAGAATTCAGCCGTGAATCCCTATGACCGTTACTGGCACACTGAATGCTTCTGCCTCCATCTCCTTACTAATACAGGGCAGAGAGTAGGATCCAGATCAGCTTTAACAAAGGCAGAACCATGGCTGCCTAAGTCACAGCCAATGGTGTTACCAAGTTCGGTGACTAATAGACACATCCTCCTGACAACAACTTCAGTTACTTTGAAGGTGGCATTTAAGGATAAAATCATGTGTCTACTTACGCTAACTCAAACACACCGCAGACCTCACCTTAAAGAATAGGAATGCAGTCCACACAGCTATGGAGCAGGGAAGTCCAACACTCATGAGGCTCTGAAGAGTGACCACGGCCACCACACTGCTCTGTGGTCTTCTTTCTATTGTATAACCTCTCCTTTATTATCCAGTCTCTGGTGAAATAATTGTCTCTCTACCCTCACTGTTAGACAAAGCACACGTGTTGAGCACATACATTTGAAAGATATTTCCCTAATCAGGAATGGATGGGAGCCCCATTGGGCCATACCACAGCATCAATTGCTGTACTAACAATTTGTGATCTTAGCCTCTCTCAGTGGTGTTAAATGAACCTTTGCTATTCTGACTTCTATTCTGGTGATTAAGAATGAGGTGAAATTGTTTCCATTTTCAACCATGCATCCGTTTTTCCTAGAAGTTGTATTTTTAGGGTTTATCTAATTTTCTAGTATTATTGATTTGGGGGAATATTTGTGTATTTTTCAAGTTTTATTAGCAAAAATAATTTCAATATGCTAATTTTCATTTCAGCGAATGTGGGTCTTAGGTTCATGGATTAAGGCAACAGGAAACTACAGTCAATAGGAAAATGGTAAGCACATAAGTACAGAAGCTGAATACTATTTAAACAATGAGAAAATACCTAAAATATTCATCACAAGCCCTATATATTTGCTTTCGTTGTTTGACTTTACTTTTACATATCTAATATTTACATATCCTCACAATAGCTTTCTATATAGTAGCCATAAAATCTACTAAAGACAGAAAAAAATCCCTGTGTCAATCATAGCTTCACAGGATTTGACAATTTTTCCAACTTTCATTTAAACAATTAAGACTAAGTTACAAAGGACGTAAGAGTTGAGAAGCACCCATTTTCTGGGGGTTAGCATCTTTTGAACTTGGTTATGATTGTCTTCAGTTCACATTTTTACATCCTTTAAAAGTCATGTCTTCGAGTTGGTGGTACCCTGCATTAAGGTAGGAACATCATCTCTATTTTAGTTACTGTTCAGTTGTTTTATTTTTCCACTGCTCATTTAAATTTCTTAGCGTTTATATCTTTGATAAAATAGACATAATTAAATTTTCTAAAAAGTCTCACATAGCCACTGCTGCACTGAAACTGCTTTGGGATCTGGGATACATTGCATTGGCAATGTATGATCAATTGTGACACGCATGCATGTTCTTGTTGGCGTCCAATCATAGCTGGGATCACTGCCATGACACTGTGTGTATGTTGGGGACATCACACTGCGTGCGTATGCCTGAAGAATGGCCAGTCAGACCTGCTCTTTCTATAGTACAGCAGCAAGAGGCTCCTTGCTTCCATCTTTCTGTTGAGGAAGATAAGCCAGGTATAGAGAGAAGGAGTATATCATATGTCTGTCATCTAAACCAGTCAAGACCATGGAGGCAAAAAGAGAAATGTTACCAGTTGATGGGGTCTGGGGAACACTCATTCTGGACTGTTCTGGACACTACTAAAATCAAAGAGTGCAAAATACGTGCAAAGACAGATGCTAGCATGTGGTAATATTTTCACACAGTCCATACATATCAAAACAGCATGTTATAAACATCTATTATATACTATTTTGTGTAGAAAGCATTTCTAAGTAAGCCTAATTTGTTTTGTTGTGTTCATTAAAAAGACATTCATTTAGGAGGATGGAGAGTGTATCGGGAGAACACAGAGGAGGGATAATGTGACATAGATTATATTTGATTATATACACATATGAAATTCTCATAAGTACAGAGAAGTTTAAAGAAGAATATTGAGGAATATTTGCAGAGCAGAAGTTCACCATATAAAATGCACGTAACAGAAATGATAAACAGATAATATAACCACATTCTGAGACGGCTGTGGAATAAATCTCCTTTCCCCAAATATGTGAAGTTCAAAGTCCATTTAATACATAGTAACTCTTTCTTATTACATGTCATAATCTCATATTTGGAATTTGTACTAATTTTAACCCCACATTTTCTCATGTGTGATGTTCATTTGTTTACACCTTCTCACTGTGACAGAGCTGCTATTTGTACAGGTTACCAGCTGTGGTCACATTTAAAACGGCCTAGGTGAACTTCCCCAGGAAGACACATGATTGGCTGGAACCTAAGGATTATAATATGGACAAGGTGCTGATGAGAACCTTCACCCTGGAGGAATTCTACGGTGGGACGGCCGTGTGCATTGCTGTGCAGGAGGCCTGGACCCTGGTTCCTGGAATATCTTTATAGTCTTATTGTACATTCCCTATATTCAAAGTATTGAACTCTTTTTCCATTTTCTATTTACTAACTCCAATTCTATAGTAGCTGATTCATCTAAGTCATATACTTCTTCAAAAGGGAATTTTGATAGAATTCAAAAACAGTAAACTGGGAAGCATTTGTGCAAAGATATTCAGAATCTTGAAGGTTCCCAGACATAGAATTTGTCTGTAAAGTAGGTGCCTCCTGCTACAGCAGAAAAATAATAGCCTCAGGAGACCAAAAGCCTTATAATTGAATCTTGATTGTTTCCTCGAACCAGCTCCATGGCTTGGTCAAGTTAATTATTCTTTCTGTGCCATCTGTAAAAGAGTTTGATGGCATCAAAAGAGACTTAATGGTGTGCCCTGTGCAGATGGGGAGCCTCAAGCCTGGTCATCAAGGGCTTGTGCAGTGAGCTTCTGGTCTCCCGAGGAGGATGGCACCTTTTAGGCTGCCCTGTCTTCCTGGAATGGGCTATTAGAACAGGATTCCACCTGTGCCACAATTGCAGTTGTGTGGCACATGGCAAGACCTGAGCTTATGTTTTAATGGTCACTATAACTCAGTCTCTCCGCCTTTGTAGATGAAGGAGCGGGCTGCAGCTGAAGGTTGCACACATCCCCGAGGGATGTGTTTACTGAAATAGCTAATGGACCAAGATGCTACAGAAAGAGTTTTGCTGATTGTTTCATAAACTCGTTAACAGTTCCCTGAAGCTACAACTTCGATTATTACGGATCTTTTAGGAATGACAAGTATTTTACTCAGAAACATTAGTTGCTCCCAGTACTTGCTAGATACCAGTTACTATTTCACAGCTTCTGCAGTCATGATTTACAGGGTGATGATCCTCTGCAAGATAAGGTGGCCATAGCCTTCAGGCAGACACAAACTGATGTCCCAGTTGCAGGGACACCCAAAAACCATCAGGAACTTCCTTGTACCATTTACTTCAAGGATTCGGGTTCATAAATCTCCTTTTCTGACACTCATCTACCCACATAACATACGTCTGTCTTATAATGAAGTTCGCAGTGATGGAGGATGGGCACAGTTTATCCAGCTCTGAAAGGATCCAAGAGTCCTCCCTACTTCTTGTTGGAGATCAACTTCAGATGAGACTAAATATTCTCATGAATAAGTCACACCTGACAATGCTAATTAAAACAGCTAATCTCCAAGAGAATATTCGTCAGGAAGTGGCTGACTCAAAGGTTTGTGGAGCCAGAACCAGAGGCATCTGTGCATCCTGAAGGCTGCACAGAGACTAGGCTTAGCCAAAGAGAGGGAGGAGGGAATAAATGAGCAAGGGAGGATGAGATCATGATGGAGAGATCTAGAGAGACAGCTGAACCAAGCGCATGGGAACTCATGAACTCTAGACCGACAGCTGTGGAGCCTCCATGGGACCGAACTAGGCTCTCTGCACGTGGGAGACAGTCAGGTAGCTTGGTCTGTCTGAGAGGCCCCTGACAATAGGACCAGCATCTATCCTTGACGCATGAGCTCTCTTTCTGGAGCCCAGTCCCTGTGATGGGATGCCTTGCTCAGGCTTAATGCAGGGGAGAGGGGCTTGGCCCTGACTCAACTTAATGTGCCATGGGAGCCCTTACCCTTTGGGAGGAGTGGAAGAGGGTAGTGAAAGGGAAGTAAGGGGTGGGAGGAGGGATGGGAGGGAGAATTATGGTTGGAATGTAAAACTAAATTTAAAATAATTTTAAAACATCATAAAAAAGACTAAGCTTAGACTTAGTCATATTTACCATGGCTACCAATTAAACAAACAAATAAACGAAAGCAGTACCCATTCTGAAAGTGCTAGCAAATTCAGGAGTTTTGCTTACTATGTTTATGAACCACGTGCTTGTGTTTTTCTAGGTTTAAATATAGGCATAAAATATAGGTTTGCTTCTAGTTATAAGTAACAGTTTTAAATACACTATTATTAAGGACAATCTAATAATAATAATGTGATTCTTCAGATAAAGCACTCTTTTCAATTAAATTTATTTTTAACTAGCACATAAAACATGCTCTATATATTCATTCACTGGCTAGCGTGTGATGTTTTCTCAAATGCTAATATTGTATCTTTGGTCAAATAGATCATTGTGCTCAAAAGAATATTTTTGTGGTGTGAAGACTCAAAAAAGTCTTTCTGTAATTATTTTGAGATATAAGGCCAAAGCAGAGTCTCTTGTTGCTGTTATATATAACCGGAACTCAGCCCACTGACCCAGCCCCCTGCATCCTTCCTCCCCCCACGCTGGTCTTCTAAGAAACATCTACAGGCTCAACGCTTCAACAGCTCTCAGAAAAGGGCGAGCTCGTGGGACCAGCCATGTTGTTGTGGGCTTATTTCTCTTGACACCACGAACCTCGCTGTAAATGTCAGGGTTTGATCCTTGTACTTGGCCTTGTACCTGTGTACACCTTGGGAAAGAGTAACCCGATTGCATGCACCATCACTAGTATGTTAGAAGGCAAACGGGTTCTGTATTCTGTAATTTGGTTTAAGATTTTCAACGTGATGTCAGCAAAGAACTTAGAAAGTCACTTAAAGCAGAACTGACTCTTAGAACCTCCTTCTCTCTTAAGTTTCCTTCCACCCAGATCCTGCTTCCAGTCAGATGCACCTGCCAGCCCTTGTCAAATGGAAACTCCTATTGGAGTTCAAAAGAAGTTCACAGAATCAGTCCCTCCTTTTCTGCCCAAGACATCGATGGATGAATGATGTTTTCCGAAGGCCTGTAGTATATATGTACGTGAAGTTCATCACCGCAAACCCACCCACTCCTCTGGCCTACTCTTCCTATTACCTGGTGTTTATTTTCTGGAGTTGACATAATCATTTTTCACTTTAGCCACTCAGTGTAGGAAAACAGTGTTAGTCACCAAGTTGAAAGCTTTCAAATTACATGTTATAAAATGGAGAGATAGCACCAGATTCTCATGAAATGTACATAAAATTAATATCAGAGAAAGTTTTATAAGGTTCTAAATTCAATCAAGCGGCAGCTACTGAAGTCTTAGAAACTACTGAGGGCGGAAAAAGCAAATAAGCAAGCGACATTAAAATATGAGTTAGTCGTCTGAATATATCCATATAAAGTCATTTTATGATGTGTAATTTGATTTCTTTGCAGCATGTCAACTCCAGAAAGTTGTCATTTGACGCTCCCCCACCCCCCACGTGCACAAGGGCTGTGTTACTCATGTGTCTGGCACCTCTCTGTCTTCCTCTGTCTCTCTCTCTATATAAGTGTGTGTGTGTATACTAAAAAGTTTACTAACTAAATAGACTCTTACATAGATTGTTGTTAGATAAAACCTGCAAAGGCAAATTTATAACTGAAAAAGTATTCAGCAAATTTAAAATTACTCTGTTTTCATCTTCACATTTGTTTTTAGAAAACAATAAATAATTCATTTTTAAAGGAATCATCATTATGTATTGAACCATGGTTACATATATGTTCTCATTAAGAGTCTAAAGTAGTGCAATATTTTAAATATTTATTATATTTATAACCAGTAATGACATTATTATTTGAGACATTTCTTGTTTTTCTCATAAGTCAGGTGAAAAATTGAAAATCATTGAAACTTTTGTATGCAGATGTCAGGTAATAATTGAAATTGTAGTAAGTGGCAGAGTTATATTTATTTCAAAATGGAAATGGAATTTAGCGGTTGGAAATATATTGGCCCAGCATGTTAATAAAGAGGAGGAAAACAGTAGTATGTAAGATTTATTCTTGAATAAAATCAACAATTTTGGAATGTAAGAAGATAATTGGGTCCATGAGATGGCTCAGCAGGTGAAGGAGTTTGCTGCCAAGCCTGATTTAGTAGGTTTGATCTCAGGAACTCACATGGAGGGGGAGTGTCACCTCCAATAGGCTGTGCTCTGAACTTCATATGCACACCAAGGCACATGCGTGCACACATGCATGCACACACA
>NW_004949105.1:1915051-1928051 GCF_000317375.1 Microtus ochrogaster | reverse complement strand
TGCTCTTAACCGCTGAGCCATCTCTCCAGCCCCTCTCGGTAACTTTTTATATTTACTTGCAAATTTCACAGATTCACTTTTCTTTACAGCAGCTCAGTAAAATATTAACATGTCCTATAATATCATATTATCTGGGGTGATGGCATGTCCTAAGCTGTTTTTGTTAATAGAGCAGAAATAAGAGTGGATGAATGAACGGCTGTCCTTTTAGAAGGAAAGCCGCATCCTTGGCTGTAGGTCCAAGAGTGGCGGAGCTGGAGCATATGTATTCTAGTTTTCTGTCTTAAGGTTCTCCATAGTGTTTTCTACTGTGGCTGTACCAGTTGTACACCCTAAACAGCAGTGGATAACGATTCTCCCTTCCCGTCATCTTTGCTAGCATTTGCTGTCTTTAAAAAAAAAAAAGAGTTTTTAAAAAAATTTTTATGTGTATGAGTTTTGTCTGCTTATATGTCTGGTCACTGCATGCATGCCCAGTGTCCGTGGAGATTGTAAAAGGTTTTTGATTCCCCTGGAACTGGAGTTACACATGGTTAAGAGCTACCATATGGGCACTGGGAACTGAACATAGGCTAGGATGGATATTTTAATTTTTTAATTTTATGTATGTAGAGTTTTTTCTTGCATATATGCATGCAGTGACCAGGGAAGCTAGAGGAGAACATTGGATCCTCTAGCATTATAGATGGCTAGAAGCCACTATGTGAGTCTGCCAACTGAACCCCAGTTCTTGTGCAAGAAATTCCAGTGCTCTGAACTGCTGAGCCATCAGTGTCCCTGACAGTACATCTTTTAACATCATTTACACTGTACACTGTGGTTGTGCAGAGCATAACCTACTGTTTTAAAGTATAGCTGAAGTTAAATAGAATTTCAAAAAGTTTTAATTTGCTTTTCAATGATTGCTAATGACATTGACAGTATGCAGAAATTGTTACACATGTGTATGCAATTACCAAAGAATAAATTTAATACTATTTATTAAAATTAAAGAATGAACTACAAAGCACAATTATTTGAAACAGAAAATAGTCATTAAATTAAGAAGAAACAAAAAAAAGACTACTCCACACCAATAGCAGAATAAACAGACTTCATTAAAGCTGTATGTTAGGAAATAATTCACATTTTAATATACAGTAACAATAAACATTTAGAAAATTAGTGGAAAAATATTTCATGTGTTATCCATTAGTATAAAAATTAGCAATGAGAACTTAAAACAAAGTCTTCAAAACAAATTCAAAACTTGTGCCAAGCTACATGGAGAAAATCATAAACTTCCACTATGAAGAAAAAAAGAGGCTTCAAAAGAAGTATATAAATGTGTGTTTCTAAATTTGCAGACATCTGTGTCCTAAAAATGAGGGATGGAGAGATGGCGCAGCTATTAAGAGCACAGGTGGCTATTGCAGAGTTCCCAGCACCAGCATAATAAATAGCTCATGGCGATCAATCAACTCCAGTTAGAGAGGATCTGCCACCCTCTACTGGCCGCCTTTAGCACTACATGATGCATGTGGCTTCTAGGCATATACGCAGAAAAATCAACACATACATAAAACAAAAAAATTAAAAATTATATGTATTTATCATAGCCATGATACTTCTCCAATTGTAACAAAAACACAATGATTCTGGCCACAGATAAATATCTGGCTAACATAGTGTTCCTTCAGATTAAATATTGGGATGAGGATCTGCATGCCTGTGTTTTGTTCCTGTCAAGAATCCTCCCTTGCTTTTCTCCCACCTGATTCAAAGGATCACACAGAACACAATGGAAAATTTTAGTATAGAACTATAGGGGATGTGTGTGTGTGTGTGTGTGTGTGTGACTGTTATATTCATTATATTTTATCTTATGTGCATGAGTGTTTACCTGCATTTGTGTCCTTGTAATACATGTGTGCAGAGCCTGAAAGAGGCCAGAAGAGAGAGCCAGATCACTTGCAATTGGAGATCCAGATGGTTGTGAACTACCATGTGAGTGCTAGAAACAGAGTATCTGCAATAGCAGCCAGTTCTCTTGACCATTGAGCTACCTCTTCAGCCCTCAATATTACACATATTAACACTGTAAGAACTGCACATTGCAGAATCGCATAGCATAAAGTATAGCCATGGTTTTGTTTAATTATTTTTAAATTTTATACATACTGTTCATTCATTTTGTTATATGCAGACAACTCTAATTATAATTATGTGCTGCCAAATTAAATATTGAAGTTCAAGGATGTTTTAGCATCTTAATATCTGAAATCAGAGGAGTTTGCCTCATTCTGACCTGATATGTATTCAAAGAACACTTTGAATGAACAATGGAGACCGTAAGGAAGCATACCACAGATGTGAGGCTATTCTGGAAAAAAAAATGCAACTATAACTTTGGGTTCTGTGTAGCCCAGAGACAGAAACAATGCTACAAAAGATGGGAACTCCAAAATTCATGACCTTCAGAGGCACATTCTCCATCCATGGCATTTCCTCCAAACAAAATGGATCTGGGGTGTCCTTATCAATTCACCATAGAAGATTCCCTGGTGCACTGAAAGAGAGTAATGGGGAGGAGAGAGACCTGCCATCTGAATGCTAACAGGGTTTCTATATTTGTACAAATTGATGGCTGCAGCTAGGCACAAAACAATTATGACCTGAAGTTAATATTAATTAGAGTCTCCTTGGCTAACGTTTTCCTCCTGGGTCAATACATTGCTAATTCTCTCAAGAGAAGGTAATTATTGTAGTGGTAACTGATGATGTTCGTGCTTGAGGTGGGTCGGATGTACTCAGATGTGGTAAGGCCGAGAAGGTTTGTAAATATTTCATAATGTCTAGAGAAATACGCAAACTCATTTGTAAAGTTGGTTTCTATTTGCCTGAAGAAAAATTTCAGCTCAGAAGACGAACTTTCAAAAGAGCTGTGTGATATGCATACCATATAAAGTCACCTGAAAACATCTCTGTCTCTCAAACACAGGCAAAACGGAAAATTCAGGTGGAGCTAAATTATTTAAGTAACATAACCAAGTTTCTGCACTGAATTTCCAAGCAGTGTCTTTTTATTAAATGCTATTAATAGAGTAAAGCATGTTGTTTAAAGGTTGATAATAACCTGTGGTCATTCTAAGGTAGCGTATGGTAGGTAAGGTAGGACATGTTCCTATTAGCACAGGGTGTTCATTGTCTGAACACGGATGCCAAGATATGCACAGTTGGAAGAACTGGACCTAGTTTCTCGTGCTGTTGTGAAATCACATTATTGCAGTTAGGACTAGAATACATCTCTGTCACATGCTATTTATTGATTGTCAAGTAGCCTGGACTCATAGTATTCAGGTGTTGAGGTCGTAGTTATCATCCCTAAGACTCTTGCTCCTGATTCAATGTATTCTCTCCCAACTTTAACAGGGCTGTTGTGAACCACAGCCCATGCACTCTTTATGAGTTTATTGAAATGGGCAACAGATCTTTATATGTTTCTAAAATATCATTCCATCTCTCAATCACTGAACGGTATTGTTCTTTTTTCCTCTGGCATTCTAAAAGAGGGTTAGTAAATTATTTTTAAAATATGGACGTGAATTTTGGAGGCAGAAATGTTGAGGGTTCATAGGGAAAGAGGGGAGGTAAGAAGAATGGGTATGACCCAAATACACTGTATGCAGGTATGGAATGTTTAAAGAATAAACCCCTTCACACATAATAGATTTCTCAAATGTATTCATAAATGAACATTACATACCGAATGTGGTTTTATCACAGGCAACTGTTGCTTAGCTGTAGACGCTGTCCAGCCCAATTGAAGATTGTTTTAAGAAATGCTTTATTATATATTATCAATTAAACATGAGTTTATAAGTTAATCAGAAGATGTTTTAAGTCCTCATGCTTACATCCTTACTGAAGTACTGCCAAGTTTATTGTCATAGAATATTAGGCAATATCCATGTTGTAGACAAGTTGTGTCTGATCAAATGCTTAAAATTTCAATATTGCTCATCTATCCTTCTGAACTAAAATGCATTTCATGGAGTTTGTGTCATAGACAGAGGACTGAGCTGGATGATGCCAAGAAATAAAGAGCAAGTGACCTCTTTGGGGGAAATAACAGGTTGGACAGAAAAAGGCTGGTGGGTGGGTGTGGTGCCAAGAAAATGGGCTGAAAAGAATTTAGATGTCTTTACATCCCACAACAAATTTCGGTATGACTTTATGAACAATGAGCAGCATAGAAAGTTTTATGGGAAGAGTAGAGAATTGGGTCAGCGTTTAGAAATCTATTTCCTTGTACAGAGACCACAGTGATGGTAGTGGGCCTGAAAGTCACAGCAGGATCCTGGTGTTTGCTGCCAACCAGACTGGCATTGCTCTCCTACTTCTCTTATGAGCTTCTCTCATCGCTGTTTCGTACAGGAAAACTCAGTTTAGAAAATTTTAAACATAGTTAAAGATCATGAAAGTACAAATCGAGGGTATGCATCCACAGCATCCGAGATTACCCTTCCTCTACACGGTCAGTCCCATGATTAGCTGTGCTTAGGATGGCTTCTCTGCAGTCTACACTCCCCTCGGCTTTCCTGGGCCACGGTGGATCTGGTGCTCACTTGCAAGCCAAAGATGTACAATTTAGAGGGTTTTTTTTCTATACTATGGTTCCTCTCTAATTTGCCCACCCTCCTCCTGACATCGGCTACTCTAGAGCTCTTGAGCAGTTGTCTCTGAGTATCTCACAGTCATGAGTCCCTCTTCCCTTCAATCTTGCTATTCCTATGATAGAATTAAGCCTGTTCCTTCTTTGAAAGTGTCAGGTCTATCCATGTAGATGTTTTCTATTGCCTTTGTATACAAGGCATCTGAATTTTATCCCCCACATAATTTGAACAAAAAGCATTGTGTGTGCAGTGAGTCTCACTTTCAGTGTGCCTGAGAATAATCCAGTGGCGGAGATTCCCCAACTGGAATTTCTTCTCTCTAGATATACAGTTCATTCACCTGCTCACTGGCCACCGTGCTAGGACCTGCTTCCCTCCACTTCTGGCTTTGGAAAGTATCGAAATGAGTCTCTTCTCCGGGAAGGAAGCACCTAGAACTGTCACAAAATGTTGACTCCTATTGGCAATTTGAAGCTAGGCTGGGAATCCCACTTGGGAAGCTAAGCTGGGAATCCCACTTGGGAAGCTAAGCTTGCCTTGAAGACCAGACTATTAGAGGAGTCAAAGGTAAGTGTTTTGGCCACCCACCATTCTGCGTAGAGCTAGGAATGTGACGTATTGCATGTTTTCATCCTGGACAGTAAGACAGTATGGTGTAAAACGAAATAGCGTGTTTTCAGGATGCCATACTCCTGAACTGAGACCTGGCCACACCGAGAGCCATGGAGCTGTACCAACTCGAAGCATCACTTTTCTGAGTCTCCCAAGGACAAATGTTTTTGTGATGGAAAAAAAAAATGTCATCTTTTTTTAAACTGTAGGTTATTTTTCTAGTGAACTATTTCAAAATATGTAGATAGTGTGATATGTTACTGTTGGAAAATTCACTGTAGTTCAATAATGGTTCCAGAAAAAATTTGTAACTAAGTCAGGAGCTCCAAAATGGGCACTGAAAAAATTACCATTATAGTAACATTATAAAAGGGGAAATGGCAGAAGCAAAATGCCTCGCATGCCTGAGACTGTCTCTTGGCTAGAGAGCTTTAACATTGGTAAAATACTTAAACCTCAAGTCTAACTTGCTAGATAGATTGATTTATATAACTATTCTCACAGAAATTAATTAGTCCACCACTATATCACAGGTCTGCATCTCATTAATTTACTTGAAGATTCAGAAATCAAAAGAGTGCTTTCAGATATCACTGAAATATATCAGAAGAGCAATCAGGAAGGCAGGCTGTTGGGAAGCTCGGAGAACTGGACCTCCTAAGCACCAGGCATTAAAGGCCCTCGGTTCACATATTATTAAAAATCATTATTCTGAGATATTCACAGCACCAAGAGATGTGAGTTTTGAAGTATCAGTGCATTGACTGACAGGCTCAGTTTCAGTGGTGAGTGCGTCTCGTAAGAAAGCAACAGGCCACTCTCCTTGTGTAAGCACTATGGGCTCACATTCTGCTCCACACCCCAGGGTGACTAGCCATTGTACACAGTGTGCAGCATCACGGAAGCTTCTAAGGATGCTTCCCCCACCTTTGGAGAAGAGAAATATAATTAAAAGTGTAACAAATACCTGGTACAGGATGTCTTATTTGTGGCGTTCTTATAGAAATACAACCAATATCCTGTTCTGTGCATCGCAAACCAGTAAAAGCCAACTACATAGGACAACAAGCAAATTCACTTACAAATATATTCTATGACCAGAATCATCAAATACAGGAAAGTGAATGTCAGGCTGCACTTCCATCAACAATTCAAAGGGATGGCCTTTTGATGAGCACAGAACCCAGTGCTGCCTCCTGATCGTGGGTGGGGGATTTACCATAGTCTTTCCAGCAAGCCTAGCCGTGCGCATCTTAGGTAATTCACAGAGTTATTCTAAACCTGCAGTGTGTGCTTGGGTGCAGATCTCTATCCCTTTCTGAGGTTTCATTGTTTACAGCCACCTCACATATCCATGGTCCTCCCCAGAATTAGCAACCATTTATTTTAGGTAGCAAAAAACAAACAAACTAAAACCAGCTATTTAGAGGATAGAGGTTCAGGTCCACATAACATAGAATTAAGTTTTCAAGTAACAGCACCTAAATCCACACATCATAAATAATTTGCTTCAAATTAGCATTAAAGCTACTTACCTACAACAGCTTTTGATGGCAGAGTATTTTTTTTGCATGTGTTTTAACTAAATTAGGTCAGAAATAATTATACTCTCGCGACTGTTGTAGATTTAGATAAAATGTGTCTGCCTCAAATGCAGGTTTTCAATCTGTAATTTCCTAATAAACTGCCAGCAGAGAAAATGAGATCAGCAGGCGATGTCCCTGCTCTGCCCAAATGCATGACTACATTGCTGCACCTTTGTCTTGGGCCATCCTTGTGGGTCAGTCACTCACAGAGCAGACAACGGAGGGACAGACAGACGAATCAGGCAGGGATAAATGAACTATCAAAGGATCTGGAAGTTCATGTTTTTCACAAAGATAAAACAAAATGTAAGAATTTCATACAAAATTAAGCTGTGTCCCAATTCTCGTTCTCACTATAACTAATGAACACCTGACGCCTTTGTGGGGGACCTGGGATAGTCAGAACATGAAAGAGGATTTGGTTTGTTTTTGAACTTGGTGAGAAAGCCTGGAGAATATAAGTTCATCCTTTCCTGGATGCTTCATCCCTATATCCACCTCTCAAGGCGCTGGAAAGGGATATGTTTGCTGTCACTGCAAGTGAAGGGAAATCACAAATTTTCCCTTGTTATGAACACTACAAACTAAAATACTAAGTATCTTGGCAAGGTACACTGGGTCGGGCAATAGTGGGATCGATATTATGGGAATAATCAAATATTATCTCATTAAATTTAAGGGCTGATCCAAGGGATAGGGCACAGTTATCAGGTCGAGGACCTACAGTCTGTCCTGACTATGGGATATGCTAGGGTAGAGGTGGCCTGGAGATTAAGGGAGTAGTCAACCAATGACCAGTCTAAACTAAAAACCTATGCCAAGAGAGTAAACTCACCCCTGATATTGCCTGGAGAGCCAGGATTCAGAGGTTAGATAGGCCAGAGACCTAGGGTAGAACCAAACATGACTGGGGAAAAAATATGTCATGTTAATGATGCCTAATGATACTTTGTTATACTCATAGATTGGTGCCTAGCCCAATTGTCATCAGAGAGGCTTCATCCAGCAACTGATGGAAACAGATGCAAACCCACCACCAAATATTAGGGGGAGCTCAGAGAATTCTACATGAGATGGGGAGAAATGATTGGAGGCACCAGAGGGGTCAAGGACACCACAAGCAAACTCACAGAATCAACTAACCTGTGAAGATGGATGTTAAAAAGAAATCCCACACTAGCTCAGAATTGAGTGTAATACAGGGCTATTTATTTAGGGGTAGACTCACAGATCACAGTCCTCTGTACAAAAGGGGAAACAGGAACCGAATCCAGCAGCCAGAAGAGAGAGGGAGTGCGTGGTTTCAATCAGCATTTATAGTAGAAGAGGTTGGTAACTTAAAAGCTACTGTCCGACGGAGCTCCTATAGCAAACCTGGGCTCATAGGGGTTAAAGAGACTGAGCTGAAAACCAGGGATTTTTCATGAGTCTGATCTACGCACTCTGTAAATATGTTACAGTTGTATAGTTTGGTCCTTTTGTGGGACTCCAAAGGGTGGGAACAAGGAATATTTCTGACTCTTTTATGGGTTTTGGGTACCCTACTCCTACATAGGGAGGTGCTTAGTCTTCCTGCAACTTGATATGCTGTGTTTTGTTGATAGTCATGGGGGACCTGCCCTTCAGTGAACAGAAATGGAAGAGGAGTGGATTAGGGGTGGTAACAGAGGGGGGACTTGGGGGTACTGAGAGGAGAGGAGGGAAAGGAAATTTCAGCCAAGATAAAATAAAATAAAAAGAATATTTTGCAATTATTCTGCTAAATGAATAGATTATTAAAACGACTCTTAATGATTTATTTCTATAGCCATAGATTGACGTATCTTTCAACTCTCACCAGAGAAGAGCTTCCTTACAGCTGATGGCAATTAGCAGAGACACTCAAATGGTCAATACACAGAGACTAAGAGACTGTGAAGTAATCTGTTTTAAATCATACCTATCCCAGCCAGGGAACCATTCCAGAGGAGTGGGCAGAAAGGCTGTAAGAACCAGAGGTGGTGGCTGACTTCAAGGAAACAGTGTTTGCCCGACAAAACGGCAGAACAACGAGATGGCCATAGTTGCAGAAGACCTGGGAAAGCTCAGATCAAAGGGTATCCCAGCATGTCCCACCCCTAGCTGAGGAGCTACTGACATCTGATAGTGGCCCAGAAAGGGGGAGTTAAGTTTCTGAAAGATATGTTCCTTGGCAGGCTTGATCACTTGATCACTCTCCTTGGCAGGGTTTATACCCAAGACAACCAAGGATCAACACAATCGGATGGATTTATCAAGATGGGTTTATAAAAAGAGCTAACATGAAGATGAATCGACAGGGAGGCAGGGGGTAGGTGTGGGAAGAGCTGGGGACGAGGGAGTGGAAATGATCAAACTATGTTATAGGAGATTTTTGTAGAATTAACAAAATGTTTTAAAAAGTTGGCGGTGACAGTATTGCCACCTTTCAGTTTATAAGCAGGAGTATAAAATGTGCAGCACAAACAGAATGGTATATGTCACAGGAAGGTAAGTCCATGCAGCACATTTGCATGTTCAGAAAAGATATTTTAAGAGCGTACCTGTGGAAGGGCGTGTCCCTGAAGACATGAAAGGGTAATTGATTAAATCACAATGAGAATTTTTGCCCTGGTCCATAAATGCCTGTGAGTATATATAAATCATCTCTAGTTTCCCCTTTCATGTCAAGCCAACAAATAGCACTGCTACTGAATAAATAGATGGATTTGGGGTTCATGTCACATAGTCTCTGAAAACTCTTTGAAGATCACTCCTTTTCTTATTTTTTAATCTCCTTTATTTCTCATAGGAAAGGCCTATGTTTGCTAAGAGGCTTATTTTGAGATGGAAGTGAAAACAATCGCAGAAAATGCTCAAATCAATTTTCTGTTAAGTATATTTTTAGTGTATTTATCATTCAGTTTACCAGAATTTTAGATTAATCTTATTGGGCTATTTTAGCTGGGAACTGTAATGAAGCTCTGTGACTCAGAGATTATTAGTGCAAGGCATACAAGTGTTCAGTTATGAGGTAGCACCCACAACTATAATATCAGGATTCAAATTTCAAGGAGTTGGTAGAAAGTGGGATCTCTCTGTCCCCTTGGTTTCCCATGTGCCAACTGGCAAGGCTGTCAGTCCCAGCCCCAACGCTGTTCGTACAAAGCTGCTAAAGCGACTCTCTACATCATATGCTCAGCGTCTCGTCACACGCTCAGTACCTGCTGTCCGCCCATCTGCATTTTTCCTTTTGCACAGAGGTCTCCAGTTGCACTTAGAATGTTCAGCAAGATGCTCCTACCAGCGCTGAAGACAAGAGCATGCATGCCTTGCCTTACTGCAATCAGCATGACGCTGTAGAGACAATTGCAGAAAAGCTGTAATTCACGGCTTCATGCTAACACGCACTTCGCTTCGCATGCTGAGAATATTAAACAGTCTTCACGGTCGAATTATAGGAACTTCGAACACATGACAGTGTGCAGAGCAAAATGAACATCAAAATAAAACCAAAGGGAAAGTACTTCATGACTCAGTCTATGAGCCAATTAGCACTGGCTCCATCCTAGACTTCTCTCATCTGCTGTCATCAGCAATAAATGAGGAGGGGGCACAGATGACACATGTGAAAAAGACAGGTGATGTTTGGTCACCTGTTTTGGTTGTCCGATTCATAAGCATAAAGCAGTATTTTTATTTTTATTTGTATGTTTATGTTGTGTGCACATGACTGCAGTGCAATGAAGTCAGAGAGGGCATTGGATTCCCTAGAACTGGGGTGTCAGGCAGCCCTGAGCCACTTACTGTGGGTGGTATTGCCCAAACCCAGGCCTTCCACAAGAGTAGCAATTGCACTTAACCACTGGCCTATTTCCCCAGCCCCGAATTGAAGACTTTTAAACATGCTCAACTCGGTCAAAGTTTTCCTTGTGCCCCAGAGCATCAAATGTAACGCTGATTGATTCTGAGCCTAATTTGAGTGCATCAGCTGAAACTCCAATCATACAGCAATTCTGTGAACTTCATACGTGGTGGCCATAGTTCTGTGTGTAGCTTCCCCCCATTAAAGATGAACCAGATTGTTTGTGCTCTTCTCTTCTGAACTCACCTGAAGTTGAATTCAATGGTTCCAAAGAGGACATCAAGTTCAAGGCCAACAGGTGTCACATTGCACACTGTGTGCTTCTAAGTTGCCTTGTTAATATAGGACATCAGAAATCCTTGGAGCTTTCCATCACTTGGGGAATCACTGCTTCCCACAATAAAGTTTACACCCATCATAGTCTGAAACATACCTCAGCTTTTGTCTTTAGCCGACTAGTGTGTGTGTGTGTACATGCAAATGTGTCATTATATGTGATAAGATTCATCTCTGGTAAACATCTTTACACACACTTATTCTAGAGACAGCTATTGCCATCTTCAGCAAACGTACTAAACACAAGAGGTGATATCTGAACTTCCCACATGGTAACCCACTTCAGAAATGCTCACACTGTGTGTTTTAACCAGGCAACTCCGAGGGTTTGATTCTGTTTCTCAAAGCAGATTTCAATGTAGGGCTTCCAGAGAAGAAAACCTAATGGCACAGTAGAGTGAGGTCAAGGAGGAGACACAATGCCTGACCACGGATCTCTGATGACACAAAAGACCCAGTGTTTGCCAGAAGCTGTCAGTGACAATGTGTTGGAGGCAGATGCCGCCAGCATCAGCAGTGTGCACCCTGTACATTCGTCACTAGTCTCAGACATAAATCACTAGACGGGCACACTAGAGCAGACAGGTGGAAGAGAGTTCATCCTCCTGTGGCCTCTACTGTCGAGAACACTGGCTGCAGCTGGAATGCCAGGCCTCAGCTGAGTCAAGAGAGATAACACAGCTCCCAAGGCCCTCCTTGAATGGCTAAGAACTTTCTTTCTCTTCTCAATAGTTCAGATATATACTTAAAAATTCAGACTTGTGTTAAGAAATGATTATATATGACAATATGTATAAATGATTTTATATATAGAAATGATAATATATTTTTAGGCAAGATTGTCCCAATCAAAGATTTCTTCTCCCTATTTTGATTATTCATTAATTTTAAATTTCATTATTTTGGTATTTTTCTCGTAGTTTAATATGTAAAATTTCTTTGGGACAGTGAAAACATTATTACATTCTAACAAATAAAAAAGAATATCTTTCAATAATAAAAATGTGAATAGACAGGGTTCACATAATTTTCCATGCCTCCCAAGTATGTGAAATAGAATCAAACTTGGATGCAGATATAGAAACAAGAAGAGAAGGAACTCTGATCACATACATTCTTCTGACCCTATTCTTTGTTATCCCCTCCATATCCATGGAGAAAAATACTAAAAATACACAAGCATTTTTTACATTGGCTACATTTGCATATAAATACAATTAAGACCACAGGCTGCAGGTATTCTTTAAAAAAAAAAAAGAAGAAGAAGAAAGAAAGAAAAAAGTCCCAGTGCTAGGTGAGTGCCATGATGTGTTGATAATAAATGTGGCTAAGATGTCAGATTCCCGGATGGACTGCACCCATAAGACTAAGACTTCCTGGGGTAGACCAGAACTCTCCTGGAGCAAGCGGTTATCAATCACTGATGAATGGCCACAGTGACTGCCTGTAAACAAAAAACATCTGTAAAAACAATGTTAATAGCACAGTTCAACTATTTGAAGATGAATTTGAATATATAACTTACATAAAAATATTACTGGCAATCTTGTTTACATTTTTTTCTGTTTTAGATGTATGTTTAGCTCACAGAAAAGGGCTTTTTCGTGCTTTTTGTAAAATTCATAATTGAAAAAGAGAGATATTTAAACTTCCCGAAAGGCTTTTATTATAATAAAATTTAGTATTGATTTTATCTCTCAGTTGATGAAAGTGAGTATGAAATACTTGATCCTTCTATTGCCTGGGTGGCTTTCAAGTTCTCCGTAGCTACCTGAACTGAGGGTAGGCTTGCATGAATGTACCGATCTGTGTGAGTCCTTTACTGACCCATAGGTGGCGCTATGCCCCCAGCTAGCAGCTGATCATTTTGTAAGTTTCAGATTAAATGTGAATAGATAGGATCTTATATAATCAATGTGGATATAATTTAACCACCTGAAGTATGTTTT
>NW_004949105.1:1898101-1914942 GCF_000317375.1 Microtus ochrogaster | reverse complement strand
GTCATCCAGCCAGGAGGTCTACACTAAAGCAATTCTTCAAATTCATGTATTCCAAGTTGGAGAATTAAAATGTGTAAATTTGCGACTAGCATCATCCTGCTGCCAGGTCTCAGATTTACACTTAGTTTGCTTGAAGGGGTCAGCAAGGGGACGCTGTTAGGATGCAAACGGGATTTGACCTCCGACGATGATCATCAGAGAGGTGGGTTAGGATGTTGTACACGTTGTCTTCCCGGCGTTGTTTGTTTGAGTAGCGGTCAGGGAGGGAGCTGGCTTGTGACAGCACGGTAACAGCTCATTTATAATCTCACACTTTTAATTACTGCAGAGATAGCTTGTTTAAATGGTAATATTCCCAGAGATTTCTGTAGTAATTAAACTTCATATTGGAGTCAGATATGTATCAGATTCAATGAAGAATCATCTGAGATCTGACAAGCACTTTCACTTTCGAAGGGTTCAGAATGCATTTTAATCAATCGTTTTTGTGCTACATTCTCGAGCTTCCTACATAAACATTTTAATTGCAAATAAAAGCCCATGGTTTTCATCTTTCCCCTCCCATTTCCTTTTCTCCTTTCCAATCTCTCTATCACTCTCCCTCTTTCTTCTTTCCACCCCTTTCTTCTTCCTACTGGGGATTAACCCAGGGCCTCCAGCACGCTAGACAGGTGCTATAGATTGAATTACACCCCAACCTTTTTTTTATTTTGAGACAGCTCCTCACTACACCAAATACTCACTTCCCTCCATATAATGTCTTCTTTTTCTCATTAAAAAATTTAAATATCTTGCTGTACTCTACAGATATATGCAAGGTGTGTGTATGCAGACGTGTAAGCCAGGGTACACCCACTGAGCCATCTCCCTAGCCCCAGCCCCTTGTCTACTTTCACACTGCCTGACAATGAGACCCAGCCTTCTTAATGGAACTCTGATACTGTGCAGCAGATTTTCAAAGCTGCTGCTGGTAATTACAGAAGAAAATGCTTTCAAAAAGTAGTCTAGGCTTGAAAGTCTTTCAGAATTATTTTTTTTCAGTCATTTATAAAAATGATTCTTTCTCTACACTTAGATTGTAGATACCGAGCAAACAGTGTACATGGGGGGGATATTTTTATGCAAATGACCCACCCTGCAAGGCATCGGATTGGGTTCATTTCTTTGCAGCTTGAACCATCCTTATTCTCCTCATGCAGAAACACAAATGTCCTCACGGAAGAGCAAGTGCAGGTGGATCATGAACTGAATTCATTAGCAGGGCAGGTTCTTTCATTTGGGTACAAATGCTTTCCACATGTAAATTACTTTCTGCGTTCTTCCCTCCCACTTGGTACACATCTATTCTCCTGCTTTTCTGCCCAGCACTTTTCACAGAGGAGAACATATTACAGAACTAACATGTAATGGTGCTCCAAAGCTGCAACATGCAGGTAGGGAAACTGAGTCACCGAGTGACCTCCACACAACACACTGCTGGCTGGCGTCATATGAACAGGTTTAGTGCCATTCCTTTACATTCATCATTGGTTTGCAGAGAGTGACTTTAAAACCCTATCTAAAAAATCATTAATGTCTAAATGTATTAAAATCCCAGAAACCAAACCTAAACATGTCAGTATGTATCCCAGTAACACTCAAGCACCAAGGGTCGCCTCACTGACCTGGACTTTCAAGCATACAGAATTCTCATTCCAGAACTGCTGAAGTCTAGACATATCACTACTCATGACAGCCACATCCTTCATGAAAGCCATGTATGCCAGGAGGGGAACCTGAGTCACATCTTGATGTCACCATGTGGAATTATTCTCACTCGTGACTTTGGTCTATTTTGTTGGCAAGAACATCCTAGGTTCTGGGTAAGGGCACTTACGGTGAGAGCCAAGTGCTAAATTGGCCTTTCTCAAGGCAGGAGAGGTGACTCAAATGGAGAACATGGGTTTCCAAGGAAAGGCAGGGGATCTGGGATTTCTAAGACACACAGGGCAAGTACATAGAGAATAGCTGGTCCAGAGAGGTGCCAACCCACACATGTCTCACATCCTGCAGAGTAGGTGGAAGATAAGAAAACAAAGCAGGTAGCAATGTATTTTCAATGGCTCTCGCAAGGTAGAGGTTGGCAGATACATGGCATCCAGTTGTCAGCGAGCCTAGCACACATGGCAAGCTTCACGCCAGTGATAAACCACATAGAGCAAGGTGGGAAATTTCTGAGGAAAGAGACCTGAGGTCGACCTCAGATTGACCTCTGGCCTCCATATAAATATGCATACAGATGTATGTACACTCAGACATACCTGCCCATACTCACACACAGACACCAACACACATTCATTCTCACACACACACACATTCACACACACACTCACACACACACTCACACACACATTCACACACACTATATTTTTATGGCTTCAGAGCTCCATTTCAACTTCCAATATTAATTAACTGTAAGACCCTGGGGAAAGGTTTCTCACCTCAGTGAACTGCAGTCTCTTATACAATGGGATCTGCCGCACAGAGAGTGTAATCTTTGCCCAGGGAGGCAGAGCAATGCTGGTGTGTAGGTATTACTGCTGCCTTTGTGTGGACATCCTCTCACAAAGAAAGGTTGCTCAGAACTTTTTGCCACACAGATCTCATTTCCTTTATATTTTTCATGCCCAGGAGTGGCTGTGTTAAAATTCAGAATGCTTGTATCCAATCTAGTTCCATTACACAGCCGACAAGCTGCACCATTAAACGGCATTCCGTTCTTATTTAAATAATCACATTACACTCTGAAGCCACGTGCTTTCCTTTGCTTTATATTCTGTGTGTGAGACACATCTGAAATGAAACCTCCTACCATTGGTTGGGGAGGGGGATAGATTTTTGGCTGTGACTCTTGAGCCAATTCTATCAGTGGAATTGTCCAGATGAAAGTATCAAGTCTGGATAATGGGGTGATGTAGGGGAAGTGAGTTATGCAAGCAGATAGAGATGGAGACAAATTCTTGGACAGGAATCTCTGTCACATGGGTTGGCTCCTCTCTGTGGATCAGGAGGCTTTGCTGGTGCTGAGGACGGGATCAAGCAACTAGTGAGTATCACTTTATGAATGCAGTGAGTTCCTGGCTGCTCTAATCTCTAGATCCGTGGTTCTCAGCCGTCCTAATACCATGACCCTTTATACAGCTTCTCATGTGTGGTGACCCCAAACATAAAATTATTTTCCTTGCTACTTCATAACTGTCATTTTTCTATTGTTATAAATCATAATGAAAATACCCAGGTTTTCTGATGGTCTTAGGTGACCCCTGTGAAAGAATTCTTTGACCACCAAGTTACTGAAAACCGCTGCTGTAGAATATCAGTGAACTTTCCTGACCCAAAACTGCAACAGGGCCTTGGGGTTCTGCTGGTCCCACTAGGGTTCAGAGGGTCAGGGTAGATGTGTGGAGCTCCACATCCAGCCTCTTCCTTCTGTGCCCATCTAATTTCAGATAGGAACATGTGTTCTGGGCTATTTTAACAGGCACACGGTCTATTTGTGGTTTCTTCCTTCCTGTAAGGTGATCTGACTGAGCTGTTGGAAATAACTCCCTTGTAGCTCCTTAAACGAGTCCACCGCTGCCCTATAATTTACAAGTGTGGGCTGAGCCACCTTTACCTCTGACGTGTAGAGGAGGTCTTCAGGCTGGCTCTAAACCTCGCTGGAGTGAATCCATAGCCAGGTTCCTAGGCCAAAAGCCACAGGGGAATTGTATTCTTCATAAGACCGCTGAGTATATTAATGAAAAGTTCTCATACGTGATTAGCTTTTTCTTGGTTCTATAAATGAAATCAGCAGGATGTCAGTGCTGCCCCCGATTTTAGAGTCTAGCTCTCCTGTGAAACCGGCTCTGTTTCCCTGCCCTGTGATCCACCCGTGTGTTATTTTTATTTTGTGAGAGGTGTCTGTTCCCGGGGAAAACTGCTCTTGTGACTATGAGGCAGTTCGGTGTCCTCTGGGTAGCATTTTCCCCTGCGACTTAACACAAAGCTGCCTTCCTCCAGAAACGGCTTCAGTGGAAACATGAAGGAGGAAAAGGAAGGCAGAATCTATTTGACTGTAAGCGTAGTCACTGAATTCCTCTCTGTTTGAATGGCAGGGAAGATGGAATAGCCCTTCCCAAAGACTCTGTGGTACTGCTGGGGGAGGGTAGACCCCAGAGTGAGTGATTCCTGAAGCAGGTCCTGGGGATGTCATTCCTGCTATCATCACCAGGAGAAGCTCACGTGGTTGATATACATCTAACTCTCTTCTGTGAAATAGCATACAACTGCACTCAGTTCACGGGAGTATGGAGTGAAATAAACCGAAGAATCCTGGGAGACATTTTGCCCCAGGCAAATAACACAAGCCACACACCAGTCTTCTCTCCCACCATTCTTTGGCAGGAAATGTTTCCCCGCGGTCATCTTTGGTTTCTGGTATTATTTCTTCCTAGCTAAGTCTGGTGCACTATACAGTGCCCGCTTCACTCCGTTCCAGACATTAACAGAATTGAAGATATCGGTTGCTTTTTGTAAAAGCCAAGCAAACAAATGGCCGCAGAGGCAGTGCTGAGAGACTGGAGTTGTCACCCAGGATAAATGACTAATTTTCACTTCAGAAGTGGATAATTGATTAAGACAATGATGATACCTAAGACTTAATAACTCAGGGAAGGAAGTGTCTCTCCTCTCCATAGGAGTGAGGACTAGATGTGTCCGGGATGAAGTCTATGGAGAGGGAGTTCTGCACATCGTAAAAACTTTAATTTCAGTTCCAAGCTCATTAGAGGTCTTGGTTCTACTGCCTGGAACTATCTGGAAACGTCTAGACTCTCCTTGTACTCGAACGGAGCTTGCCTTTCTGTGCATATGCTTATTTTCAGACAAATCAATGACATTTGGCATTTGGGAATTGACTTTATGCTTGCCTTTTCAAGAAAAGGCTACAAAATCAGAGAGCAGATTATGAAAAGCTGTGCTCTCCTGTCCCCACTTCCTCTCCTTGACATTAAAACATAGGAAGCCAAAGACATGGCTGTCCCTGGAACCTGAAACTCATCCTGTGGGCCATGCAAGCTGCCAGGTCCTGTTATGGTGAGAGCTGGTAGGGAGAGCGAATAAATGTTCCAGCTCATTTTGCACTCAGCCCTGGCTGTAGACTTCATATGAATATGGTTAGCTGTTCAGTGCAGACTGCAGTAGTTTTGTGTGCTTTGTCACGGAACTGCCTAAAGGAAGCCAGGATAAGAGCTGCCCAAGGTCATGGAGCCAGTCAACAGAGTGAGCTTTGATCATGGCATTTTAGCTGACCTCATTCTGTCCCTAAGACTGTGTCCTGGGGAGAGTCTGTCCTGCCCCTGGATGAAATATGGCAGTCTCAGGACTTCTGAGCTACTCTCAAAACACCAAGGTCCTCATAGCATTCCTAGTGGGAGACCCTCTTTTTGATAAGATATCAAAAATGAGGATCATGTGGGAATAAAACATGGGGTCTACTTCCAGAATTTTCCATCATCGTAACAAGTCTTTTTCAGAGGCAAGAAGTTTGAATAGGGCACCCATGGCCCGTTTCACTGAGTCTTGATTTTGCCTGTATTCATGGCCTTACATTCTATCTCATCCATAGGTAGTGTTGAAATGGAAAAGAAAGACCTTGGAGAAGAAAATTCATGGCTGGTCCCAAGGAATGGCAGAGTCTACTCTGGGTTGGGAAGGACTGACCGACTTCCACACGTTCCCGAGGCATCTTTTTAGGGACATTAAATCTCTTCTGTGCTGTGGATAAGACTTCCTGTAACCAGGCTCTCTCACCCTCTAGGTTGACCTTAAAGGGTTCACATTACCGTATCAATTCTACTGGGAAAACTTTAAACTCACCACATAAGTACCCTATAGCAATCTCTGTTCTGCAAATTCTGTCTCAAGAAGGTCCCCAAAAGTGCAGCTATCTCCTGGGCTCTGTGGGCGCTGAGGGAGAAAGAGAATACAGGATGACTCTAGAACTCTTTGGTGACAGCAGATATCAGGTACTGGGTCTTTACAATTAAAGGGCATATGGACAGTTTTCTGAACATATTTGGGTCACCTGAGGTTTAAGGGACATGGTCATGACACCAAATAACCCATACCAAAGCCCTCTCCACAACTTTGTAGCCATGATACACTCCTGAATTGGTTTACATGTAAGTCTCTTGCAGTCTCCAGGATGGTTTTATCACTACTTGCCTGGTGAATCGACAAGTCCACTCATACTGCGCACAGTTAAGCTCCGTCATGTCATGAAGACACTGCAGGCAACTATGGAGATGCTCTGTAATATGTTAGGTTTAATATTCATTCCCTAAGATAACTTAGTCTTCATTATCTCCTTGACTGATTTAGAGTCCCCCAGAGGACTGGTTGTGAGGTTATTTTAGGGAGGCTTAGCCAAGAAAGGAAGACCAACACTTACTGTAGGTACCATTCCACGTACCGTGTCTTTACTAGGGTATTTATTGCTATGATAAAACAACATGATCATAAGCAACTTGGAGGAGAAAAAAGTGTTATTTTTCTTCCATTTTCACTTGCAGTCTATAACTTGGGGAAGTAGGGGAAGGAACTAAAGCAAAGACTATGGAGGAGTGCTTCTTATTGACTTGTTCCTCATGACTTTCTTGGTCTGATTTCTTTTTTTTAATTAATTAATTAATTTATTTATTAAAGATTTCTGCCTCCTCCCCGCCACCGCCTCCCATTTCCCTCCCCCTCCCCCAATCGTCTCCCTCCCTTGTCAGCCCGAAGAGCAATCAGGGTTCCATGTAAAAAACGCCCTTATGGAAATGGGTGAGAGGTCTGATTTCTTATAGAACACAGTACAATCTGCCCAGTAGGGAAACTGCTGACTGAGAGTTGGGCCCTCCCACATCAAGCATCCAAAGAGAAATCACTCTTCAGACTTTTCTATGCACCAATCTGGACAAGGCTTTTTCTCTTTCGGGGTTCCTTCTTTCCAAGTATCAAGCTGACTTAAAAGTAGCCAACACAGGCCAAGAACACCCAAGGAAGCCGGAGGGCAGGGATTTGAAGACCAGCACTCACCGTGTTCTGACTCCTGATTACAGACACAGTGAGATGAACTGCCACCATGCCTTCCCCACTAGGACTGACTGCAAACCCTCACACCATGAACTCTTCTTTGTCTAAGTTGCATATCAGATATTTTGTTCCAGAAGAGAGAAAAACAATATATTACCTCCCACAGTGTTTAAAGCCCCAACATACTAGTATAGCATGAATTGACACAAGTTGCTTTGTAGCTACACGAAATTGAAACTTAGGCATAAAACTAAATTCAAAAAATACAGTGTCATCTTCTACCTTATCTGCTCAAGCAATAACTCCTATATTGGAAATAAAAGTAATGTACAGGAAGACAACATCGAAACCAATTATCTTTGATATAGCAATAAAAAGGTAAATTCCCAAAATGAGTTGAATAGATCTCTTCCAATTCTCTTAGAACCGACACTGGGGAGATGTATTATTGCTGTTTTAGTGTGTTAGTCAGTTTATGGGACAGTCACTGGGTCTTCCTGGTTGCTAAGTAACACCCATTCCTTCTGTGCATGCAATTTTTCCAACATCTATTAAGAATCTTCTCAAGATGGCTTAATCTATATCATCCCATTCAACATGCATGCTCCAGGAATCGCATGGCATCTAAAACACATCTCAACAAAAATCGAGTTCACTAATGTCTGCCTCTCCACTTTATTTTTATAAATTCCCTGATGCGTCCTTCAGTCTGCAGACACCTTCACTCACAGGCGTAAGGCTCTGCCTCCCCTAATACTTACTTGTACACATATTTTTTAAACTCAAAGTTAAAAAAAACAAACTTTAAAAGAAGATGGATGAAAGGCACTTCTCTGATTTATAGGGAAAGGAAAAGCAGAAGCAAAGATCAAGGAAGACTGCTCACTTTCCCTCTAGCTACATATTCTAAGTAATCGGGAACTCACAGAATCCAAATTTACAAAATTTTTGTTGTTGAGAATTATAGTCACGTTACAGCCTGCATTTCAGTAGCAGTATCAATTACAGAGTAATGGATGATCAGTAAAAACAAGGTGCTTTAACTGATCTTCCTTGAGAGAAATTCTCCTCTGTGACCGAGTCTCCCGAACTGTGAGATCTCTGTAATTTCAGGAGAATAATCACAACTTCTACTAGACTACCGAGTTCTTCCCTCTCTGAAGTTACGAGCAATAAATTTTCATCTTTTCCCAACTAGTTTAGTAAATATATATGCAGTGATGTCAAAACAAGAGCTCTTTGGAACCACTGTGCAAAACATTATGATCCAGATGACAACTGAATTTTTGTATTTCATCTTGTTCAGTGAAAACCCAGCTTCGACTATTTCTAGGTTAGGGGTCTATACTTCTTCAACTAATACTGTAAGTGTGTGAAGGTTGGTGTTCCAGATTCTCTCTTGCATGGCTCCAAACTCCAGGAATGGAATTCTAACCAGAGAAAGCAGATTTGAAATAATAATATATGCCAGTGCTGAGTAAGAAATCCCTGAGTAATAAGAGGGGTAAATATGGATGAAAAGCCAAGGAAGTGACACACAAGATAATGAGGACACATTAAAGGAATATTAAAATAAATGCAGGACACACATGCAGTCCTGTATCCACAGAGAGGAAGTCTCCAAGTTTAAAATATAATCTCCCCCACAGAGCTGATGAGGACGGGCTATGGGATACTCTGTGTCTTTATCCCATAGGCTACATTTTAATCATGATCCTTTTCTCTTACAAAACACAACACACTTCTGCTTACCAATGAGAAGACTTCCGGTAGAGGAATGATACTAAACGTATTTTTTCACCCCACCCTACCCGGATGACTTTCCAGGTAATATGTTTCTTTCTGAAATGGCATCTGCTATATGGGCCTATCTGAATGGCAGAGGGTCCCTCAGTCTCTGCATGATCAAACTCATAAACCTACCCTGTTCTGGCAATTGCATACTTAAATGTTACAGAGGGCAGTGATGTTTAAGGGCACAACTTTCAGAAGACAAAGGAATCTTTAGTTTTTACATTTCATATGAGGCCTGTCATTTTCAAAACCATCGGCACTGTAAAAACAAGCCTTTCCCTTAAGCTGAAAACATATTCTGAAGGGGTGGATACTGCATGTCACTCATGAACAGAATTTGCTGTGATTTGTGGGGAACCAAGACAAAAAGCCTGTAGGCAGAAAAGATGCCCACACAGAGTTCAGAATGCCATCCAAATGACGTCATTGATTTGTGTTTTTGTTGAGTGGATTTTTACCTAAATAGGTGAGAGTTGGACACTTGATCAATGTAACCACTAGAGGGTTGTACAAAAAACAAAATCCTTAAGTTCTTGGGCATCTATCTATCAAAGGGGATAAAATTTGTCAGCTTCAGTTAGATCGTAGATCTTATAAGGGACCTTTTTATATATGTGGATTGCTTTTACTTTGTTTCTTAAAGAGTTTTAAGCAAGTAGACTCATAAATAAAATAAAGTAATATTTTATAAACCCTTAGCAATGGGACATACTACTGAAAATTAAACAAATCAGATATCGGCATGTTACATGTTACACTATATTGGCAATTTATATAATTGAATATATAGTTATATGGTTATTAATATAATATATAGATTATATTAGCAAATTTTAAATAGCAAATGAACTATGCCATTTAAATATTCAAATACACTTAGTGTCCAAAGGCAGCACACCCATGCATGGGCAAACTCTTGACACTTCTTGTTCAATTCAGTGATCTTTAAAATCAGGACACAAATATAGAGAAAAAAATGGGATGGAAATTTCTCAAACAAACATTTAGAAACCTCTGGCTCCATTAACGGTTCACGTCTGCTGCATTCACAAACTACCTCTGGGAGTAGTGTTAACAAACCAGCACAATGAGGTCTGCAACAGGAATTCTGAATCTCAGGAAACTAACTACATTTTAGAGCATAATTCCAGGTGCTATATGTGGGAGTTTTTTATTATATACTTTTGAGATGAAGTCCATGTACATAATGATGGTTTCATAAACAAATGTTTAATAAATGTGGCATGCATGTTCACCTCTCCTGACCCTCCCCTTTCTTTCCCATCTTCTTTTTTGTTTCAGTTTCATTTCTGTTTTCATCACACACACACACACAAACACACACACACACACAGATAGGCAACACACACACCCCTTTATACATTTAGAATCTAGAAATGTGATAAATGCCGTATTCCATCTTATCTGATCATGATGGTCTCTAGTTATACCATTTTTTCCAGCAGATGACAAATTTTCATCCTTTGTGTCCAGTGAGACTTCACTGTGTACAGCATCATGTTTTAATCATCTGCGCATCAGCCAGTGGGCACCTAGACTATGAACCACAGCACAGGAAATACAGATGCCCTGGAATTTCTGTGCCACCTCTGTGTATTTTCCCCCAGGTAAGCACCCAGGAGCAGCACAGCTGAGTCAAAGGTAGTCTTACTTTTAATCATTTGCTGCACCTCCATACTGACTTCTGTAGAGACTGGACTAAACCTTAGTCTTCCCTATAAGCTCTGGGGATGTTCTTTTTCCTTGTGTATCCTTGTCAGCACTTTTACTAGTTTTCTTTATGATGGTCATTCCTACAACACCAGAAGTGATCACTATGATGTTTTAATTTGCTTTTTTTTTGATGGCTAAGAAGGTTGGACATTTTTCCTGTTTTTTGGCCAAGTTTTGATCAAGTGGAATTTGCAATAGTCTACTGTACAAAAGAGGCATATTTCTGTAAAAAAAAGAAAATATTTAAAAAATTTTTTCATTGCATTTTTTCTTATGCTATTTTTTGTGGCAGAGCCCTATACATCTTATTGTTCAAATCTTATTTTTTAAGGTTTATGAAATGACTCTTTTTCATCTTATTGTAAATAAGGTTTTGTACCAACAGAAAAACTGAACCTTGCAAGTTTAGTTAAAAAAAAGAAAAGTTCTTTGAAATAAGATTCTAATTAGTTATAAGTAGAATTAAAATAAAATATCAAAGCAAAACCATACCTTATTTTGTAAGTCCCCAGATATATCTATATGTCTACTTCAATCAGCCCTCACAGCTTCCCTTGATGGTACATTTATGAGTAACAAACCGAGGTTCCAGATGACCAACATCCTAGGTGAGAACGGACACACTTCCATGTCAAAACTACAGCTTCATCAATTCTCAGAGTGTCCAAGATCCTTACCTCGATGAAAGAGAAGTGAATATTTATCATCCTTGAGAACAGCTTCTTGAAGATGTCCAAATGTGCTTATCTAGGGGCTGGGACCATGAAACAATGCAAGACTAAACTTCAGAGGGTCTTTGAAAGGCAACTGTTCATGTGGGATGGTAACTGAGTTGACTTGTCATTCCCTGTTGCTCAAGAAATTGAACCATTTCTGAATGCCCAGGGACTCCATGTGAAAAACAATGACTCTCTAGGATACCTGGATAGTTTGAAGAGCTTTGGATGTTCCCACAATGCCCCAGACCCAAGGTCTGCCTGTGAGATAGATGACCTGCTCCAAGGCAGTGGCCATGCATTGGGAGGAGCTATGACCAGGCCATTGAGAAGCCATCTGGGGGAGTGAAAGCAAAGATCTGGCCCCAAGCTCATTGAGTTTTGTTTCTGGGTTTCCCTTGGATGGAAGGTGTGGGGGACTCATTCATACCTTTGGTCCTGTTTTCAGAGTGTTCCCCTTGATCTCTTTTCCTGACAAACACATTTTCTTTCTGATACATCAAAGCAAAGTGCCTCATTGCAAAGGAAATTCATTAAAGCGTGAATTTCTATTGGTTTTGTATTAGCTACTTCTCTCGTTGTTATAATAAATGCCTAATAAAGTCAAATCAAGGTTTATTTTTACTCTGGGAAGAAGGTATAGTCTACAGCAGCAAAAAAGGCATGGTGGCAGGTGCATGCTTTGGTTGGTCTCACATTTTATTAGTCTTCAGGAAGCAGAGAGTGGTGCTGTGTACTCAACCTTTTCAGTGTAGAACACTAGTCTACAGAATGGTGTTGTCCACATTCATACCATTACCAATCATTTATGGCTTTAGAAATATAAGTAAAGATAAGCACATATTCCTGAGCCACATTTTTGCTTACAGTCCAAATATGACAGGAAAAGCCTTGAGATGCAACAGTTCACAAGGCTACATTCATTGACATCCTCTGTGTGGCACGTCACTCCATGAACACCCACTGTGAGGATGAATGCTGCTGTTATTTGGATATAAGCAACTGTCTGTGGGCCAAGGTTCACATACCTCATCATTGGTTGTTAAATGACAGAACAAACAGGACACTGAGTGGCGAAGTTCTACAGCCTGGAAGACAACAGATAACACCTACATGCTGTTCACACTTCACTTAACTCTGTGTGGATAAGGCCATCAGTAGCCATCACACCTGAATTTACCAACGCGATACATAAACAAGAACACACACCACGGAGTGGATAGATTTGGCTGTGTTCCCCATTAGGGCATTGAAGTAGAAGGCTTGCTGTTTCCTCTGGTGTTCTTTTTCAGAACGGCCCTTCAGCTACAGACATTATCTCCTAGTACAGAGCTGTCCTCCTTCCTGACCACAATGTGGTCAACAACTAACTTTTCCTGAGTACTTGTGAGATCAGCAAGACCTAAATCCTTGCCTGTGTCATCTCATCAATGACGTTGCCATAACTCAGATCCTCCAATCTGCCTTCTGTGAAGAGTACACAAAACTGAGTTGACCAAAGTCACGCAGCAAAGGACCGAACTAGTATCAGAAACCAAATCTGAAGGTCATGGAACCTAAACTTATTGGAATGAGATTGTTGACATATCTGGGCATAGCAGGTAGCATATTTTAGAAATGAAGTCTCCTTATGTAGTATAGGCTCTCTTCATATTCCTTCTACTCCTGGTGTATCCTCCTGTATCCTGGTACAACAGGTGTGCTGCCATGCTCAGTTAAGAGTGAAACACATACTTCAGTGACACACAAAGATGCTGCTTTGGTCTTAGTACAATCACACGACTTTCTAAATCACCTTAACATGGAAACAATAAAGAACTGAAAGCTGTGCTCAATTTTCCATGGTCAGGCAATTAGTCATTTACTAGAAATAGTCACAGATTGCTCTCTCTCTCTTTCCATTTTTTCTTTTTTTGCCTCAGCTATAGCTGTGGATGACCGCACCATAAACAGCCCAGACATCCTTATATTTCCACTCTCTTCTCTTCACTAAAGTACTAATGGCATTTCTTTTATCTTAGTTTGAAACTTTAACTCACTCTAAACAAGCACAGTGTTGTCAGGTTTGGGGCCTGTTTGTTTTATTGTTGTAGTCATAAACTGACAGATAAAACCCAGTTCATTTATCATCTATGACAGGTTTTGAAGAACGAATGTATGTACATGTAAGTCTAAATTTAGCTAATTAGCATATACCACACATTAGTCATCACAACTATTTATCATTTTGTTGTGCTGAGAAAAAATATGTGCTTTCAACTTCTCCAGCAATATCTAAGACGGGATTGCCAAAAACTCTAGTCAGCCTGCTGGGCCTCCAATGTTCAGACTTCACTGCCCATGAATTGTGTATTTTCTGATCAACAGGATTGCCATCGAGTTGTTCTAGGCTGCAGTTGCCTGGTATCCTATGAAGAACTTAACCAGAATTCTCTGTGTTCCTCGTTCCTTTCTCTCTTAGCACCTGTCTCTGACAAGCAAGAGATACCTAGTATATCTTAAAGAGGGAGGTTTGTTCCTTACTAACAACATGAAAGAGCCCTCTTGATGGTGTGTTCTGGAATTTTCTTTTTTACAAGGAAAGGCAGTTTAATTGGAACTCATTGGCCTTCAATGATGGATGTGACTGTTGCCAATCCTTTGGTCTATTGGCTCTTCCCAGCTCTAGTTTTTCCTCCCCCTGACATCCAAAGCCCCAACTCAGTGTAGCTAGGTCTTGAGGATCTTGATCAGCAAACACAAGTGGAAGAGTTTTTATTCAGGACTTCTGTCTATGCTTTTGTTGGTTAATGAATAAAGAGGCTTGGCCTCTAGCAAGGTATAACTTAGTTAGGTGGGGAAAACTAAACTGAATTCTGGGAGAAAGGAGGTGGAGGCAGAGAGAAGCCATGGAGCTGCCGCCAGAGACAGACACACTGAAACCTTGCAAGTAGGCCACGAGCCTTGCGGTAAAATATAAAATTATGGAAACAGGTTAATTCTAGATGTAGAGCTAGCTAGCAATACGCTTAAGTAATTGGCCAAGCAGTGATTTAATTAATACAGTTTCTGTGTAGTTATTACGGGAGTCTGGGCAGATGGGAAAGAAATAGGCGGCCTCCTAACAACACTGGACACAGAAGTCCCAAGAAATAAAGAATTCCACATTTTTTGTGTGTGTTTATAGATGACAATTGTCTCTTAGCATCTTTGTGGGGGTGGACCCTAGCCACCTAATAATTCTAAAACTGTTCATACACATGTCCCTTTCATTAAGTGGCAAAATATTTGCATATAATCTAAACCAAACCTTTTATATACTTGAAATAATCTCTAGGTTGCTGATAATACCTATATGCAAATACTATGCAAATAACTGTACATACATGCAAATTATATGCAAATAACTGGTGAATGCATTAGGAAATAATGACAGAAGAGTCTTTGCCTGTTCAGTACAGACATTGTTCTGAGGGCCTTAAATCTGTCGAAATTTTGCTCCTATAGGTAACTATAATCAATAGAGAGCTCTGGTCGCACATAGCCCAACTGTGTGTTTATCTGTCTGAGTGCCACATAAACTGTTTCTAAATATAGAAATGATTAAAAATGAAGGGTTATGACAAGAACATGGAGAAGCCTGGCATTGAGATTCACAGCCCAAGGTAAAATATTTAAATATTTTAAATAATTGATGTGTTTTCCTAAGGAGATAATTTATCTTTTTTCTGCTGTGAAGTGTTTTTCACCATTCATAATTCAGAGGAAGAATGCGTTGCCACACACAAAAGGTAAGTGAATTCCATTTCCATTTTGTTTTATTTCACTCATTAAACAGATACGTCTTGGAGACCTTGTGTGTGGAAGACCACTGCCCCAGTAATTAACAGAAGGACCAGTGTAGTGGTTTCTACCACTTGGTTTACATTTCAGTGGGGGTTTTTGCTGCCACTGAAATCCCTGAATGTTAGGGTGATGCTAACTGAACTTTAAGCAAAATATTAAATATTTCCATTCAGATATATTTGCAGGAAACTGCAAAACCAGAGCTCTGATCTAGACCCTTGATTATAGAAAAAGTGATGCTCTCATGTGTCTCCTATTCTAGTGTATCGGACCCATTAGGATGAATCTGAGTTTTCAGTGTTGCAGTTTCCCGGGAGGGCTAGGGATTTGCCCACCCTCTGCTATGTTCTGAGTATGGTATCGAAGGCACTGCTTCTCTTGGAAGATTGTTTTCTTGCACTGATATTGATTAATAATCAACAAGATGTGAAAACTATTGCCTTTTAAAGAGAAATTTGATTTGATTATATTATTAAAGTGAATCCATACATGAGTCATTTCATAGGCTGTAGGTAGTTTTGTTTTTTTTTTTTGTTTGTTTTTTTACCAGACCAATGCAGAATGTTTGCTAACTAGCAATAATAATAAAAATAATAATAAAATGGTGTTCTAAAGATGAACATAAACTCATAGAGCTGCTGAACTATGACCAATTTTCACTGAACAGATTGCTTGACAATGAATCAGAGCATCCACACAAACAAACGCCAGTCTCTTCCCGGAGTGGAGCCCAGGAGTGGAAGAGGGGACCACCTGTCAATCTGTGGCCACGAAAGAATGAAGTGGTGAAGAAGCAAAGGACAACGAAGCCGAATTCTGGGCAGAGTGCCCCCAACAGATCCCTTTTCATTGTCTGCCGTGACAACTAACAAGGAGCGCTGTGAGAGTGAGGGTGGCAGGATCAGTTAACCTTGAGTACCCTGAGGTGGCCTCAGGTGTCTTCCTTCCTCAGTGCCCCCGACGAGCCAGCTTCACAGTTTCTTTTGAGGGCAAAAAAGAATTTTGGATCCTAGAAGACAAAGCTTCTCTGACAAGAAAGCCCCTGTGTGTTTATCTAATGATAGTGGAGAGACAGTGATGTCATGGGGTAAAAACAATAATGCTGTGATGTCAATCGAAAGCCTTTCTCTTTCCTCCCACCTCTGCTTATTAACTCAAGTGAGCACATCCCACATTAAGCTATGAGCTAAGAAATGGATATCAAGGTGATGCATGCAAGCTGGAACACTGAGACACTTGGGGGACTGTATACAATGGCATTTATGGCCTTAGGAAAACAACTGTAATGCGTTATTGGACTTTAATTTTACTGTTAATTATGGTATGCATGTATATGAAACAAAGCAAGAACAGAAAGCAACACTCAGCAGATGGAAACGCATTGGATTTTGCAGTTTGAAGAGCAGGTAAAGAGAACTGTCGGGGACAGATAAGAACCACCGGTCTTCCCTACCAGGTCATTGCCATTGGAAGGCTGTAGAAAGAGAGTGAGCACAAAAGGCGTCTATTTGGTAAACACTCAAGTCTTCTAAAAGACAAAAACTTTAAGAACTTTAGAGAAGAAAGTACATTTTCCCAGGCTATGTAAGACTTCAAAATAGGAGAAAATATTAAAAATTCTCTCAAGTTAAGGTCTTTGTTATTTATCTTCTTTGAGGTTTTTTTTTTTTTTTT
>NW_004949105.1:1889016-1897723 GCF_000317375.1 Microtus ochrogaster | reverse complement strand
TGTGTGTGTGTGTGTGTGTGTGTGTGTGTGTGTGTTTGTGCATGCGTGTGTGTGTATGCAATATATATGGAATATACATATATATTTATGAAGGAACTTTATTAGAGTGGCTTACAAGCTGAGGTCTGGCAGGTACAATAATGTCTGTCTTTTGATAGAAGAACCAAGATTCCTGCAGTTGTTCAGTTCATGAGGTTAATGTCTCACCTAGTTCACTCTATGTGGAAATCCCAAAGCCAGCCTAGTAATGCCTCAGCAGCAGGATGGATGAAGTTGCCAGTGGGAGTGAGGGCAAATAGGCAGAAAGTAAAAGCTTCCTTCTTCCATATCCTATTGTGTAGGTTTTCATCAGAAGGTGTGGCTAAGACTTAACGTGGGTCTTCCCACCTCAAATGATTTAATCAAGGAAAATCCCTTACAGGTGTGCCTGGTCTCTTGCGTGTTAGTTGATTCATGATGTGGTCAAGTTGATAACCAAGATTAACAAGCATGCCTAATTTAGATATGTGGATTCTAGAGTTGTAAGTAGATTACAAATCAGCAATAGGTTTATGGCACACCGCCTTGTGTCCACACTTCCCATGATCATAAATATCTGTTTGTTAAAGACAGGCAATAGAACTCCTGTCCTATGAAAACACCAACCTGTGACTACACAGAGGTTCAGCAGAATTGTGGGAACAAGAGCCTGGGTCTGCATGCCAGAGTCTGGTCTGGACTTGACATGCTGCCTAGCTGGTATGCAAATCACTGGGGCAAATATTCTAAAAGACTTAAATAGGATTGATGTGAAGTCTTCTTTTTGCCCTTTACAGCATCAAAGCTTGTCTGAAACCTCAGAGGACATGGCTGCTGAGTGAATGAAGCCTTCACTAACAGACATTATGAGTTCAGATTTTAATAATGAGTGTGCATGTGTGTGTGTATTTGTGTGTGAGAGAGAGAGAGACAGAGACACTCAGAGAGAGAGAGAGACTAGAGAACAATAATTCTTCATTATAATACAAATACACTCTCACTAAGATACTAAGAATAGCATCCTACTACTCCCAAACTCTTTAATTTATTCATTGGATAAGCAGCTGTTTGTTCTGTCCTCATGTCTGACCAAAGACTTGTTTTCAACTCTCTTGGCAACTCACGATTTTGGTGTTTAACCAGATATGTTGTTTAATCAGGGGAATTATACTTTTCTGGTTCATGCATCTAGGTTGGCTTTTAGAACCTTCTGGATATGTGATATGAAGATTATTCTGCTGGAGAACATGAGGTACAAATTCCATTTCCAAGCCAAGCTCTCTTGGCATTATGCCTTCTTCTTGTGTCCTTATTTTTCATAGATCCTGAGCTGGACATCTAAGACAATCAACCATAAAAAAGGTGGTTTGAAATCCATGGAAGTCCAGGATGCCATTGAGATAACTGATCTGCCTTCTGCTAGCACAAGACCATCTAACCCATTACTTAAGTTCTTATATGGTCTTTCTAATGTGCATGAACAGCACAATGATGAATTCAATTTGGGGAGAAATTTCTACATTTTTCAAGGTAAGATTTAAACATGTCTAACTTTATTTTGAAAGAATTTTGCTCTAGTTAATAATGCACAGGAGTGTGTATCATTTTCCATGTAGATTGTATTTTATACGATAAGTGATATTTTATATGATTAGTGATACATGGTAAGCTTTAGTGTCACATAGACCTCATGGTGTTAGCAGGGAAATTATGCATCTGGCATGTGTCATTAGATGTCATTTCAGAAATTATGTTTCTTCCTCTGGATCACCAAGCAACAAATGGTCCAGCTTTGAATACACACCTTCTTCTAATATTCTTTGTAATCACAGGGTTTCAGAATATGTTCACTTTTACCTAGCTAGACCTTTCGATCTCTGTAGACTCAGTTGTCTCTTGCTGCCATTTGTCCACAAATAATCCACTTCCTGATTTCTGAAGTCTCCAATTTAAAGTCTCCAAACTGAATACTTCTCTACAGAGACACACTGTAGATACCATGGAAAAACAAATCAACAATGAGTCAGTGTGGATGACAGAGTTAGTACCATCTTCCTAAAACATGCAAATTCTGTCATCCAGGGAGGCATCAGATCTTCTTCTGGCCACCCTACTGTCATGCTGTCATTCTTTTGAAAGATACTTTCAGCTCTATCAGAAATGTATTGAGAATTATGATTACCAAGAGGTTAGTGGAAACACTCTGTTCAGGCTCTATTATCTTAAGAACCACGAGAACAGCTTGTCATTAATGTCATTGCCTATTATTTTAAGGTAAGTGATTGCTATGTGATAGATAGATAAATATTATCTGTTGATCTATTTATCCATATATCTGATTTCCATAATCTACCATCTCTGAATAGCTATGTTTATCAACTATCATTTATCTATTTCTCTATCATATATCTCCCCATCCATATCTATCTATCTGTCTGTCTGTCTGTCTGTCTGTCTGTCTGTCTGTCTGTCTGTCTATGTCTATCTATCATCTATCTATCTATCTATTTTTCTATGTTAGGAAATTTAGGTTTATATTAATTTGAAGAGCCCAGCAAGACATAGTAAGATCTGTGGTCCTTGAATGTAATGTTTCCAGATTATTTCTAAGATTTCCTCTAAAATAAATACTTTCATCTAATTATACCTTTTTAAAACTTTAATTATTTTATATGTATTGGTGTCCAACTGAGGACAAAAGAGAAAAGAATATTGGAACCTCTGGTACTGGAGTTACCATGTGGGTACTTGGTATCAAACTTGCACCCGCTGGAAGAACAGTCAGTGCTCGAAACCACTAACTCCCCAATTTTGAATAAAGATGTAAAACACTTCCACAATGGACTAGTACATCTTGGTGATACTGATGACTTTGTACAACCGTCTACTTCCCATTTTCAGGATCTGGCCTATAAGAAGCCATGACTACTGAGAGGTGGAGGCAGGCCATGAAAGTGGAGCAAGGTCTTGGGAGCACAGATTGCAGCGGTCAGAGCAAGCGATTGGTAGACCGCCTCATCAGGCTCCCTAAAAAGCAGCATGTATTAAGATGGAGGATGGTCAGCCCACAGCTCTAATCACTAAGAAACCAATGTGCCTTCATTGGCTCCAGTTTCCCAGAGGACAGCCCAGTCTTGAAGAACACTTCACAGAGCTGATGTTTCATCTGCAGAGAGCAAAGAATGAAAAGGCAGGGGTGAAAAATTAACCTTTTCACGGAGAATCCACTCAAGGCCATTTTATTTGAAGGATTCAGAGAGAGTCCTGGCATCTTCACACCACAGAGAGCATACATTTACTCAAAATGTGGGCTTCTGCAGAGCAAACAAGTACCATTCTGGATAGGTTCCAAGGATGCTCTGGGCCACAACAATTCGAGCTGCATTCAATTCTCCTTTAAAATAACATATCTAGATTTTACAAGTCTGAGAAATCACTCCAGTTATTCATGTGACACTGGAATGAGTGTGACCCCTTCCTGCACAAACATCTGAACATCCACCGCCTCCTATTCTTTATTTTACTGAAAAGTGGTACCAAGCAATGCCCATCCCAACTCATAACATGAATCACTTTTATGATATATTGTATCAAAATCACTGGATGTCCTATAATTGTATTAAGCACACCTGTGATTATATGTCTGATGGCTTATATGTGTGTGGAATATGCATTTGCATAAACGTATGTATGAGGGTGTCTATGCCCATGTACGTGCATACAGAGGCTAGAGGAGGCCACCTTATGCTTCATCACTATCTGTCTTCTTCCTTGAGACGGGGTTTGTCATTGAACTCAGAACACAGCATTCACTTTTAGTTATGGTGACTGCCCAAAACCCCAGGTACCCTAACATGTCTGCCTCAACTCCCAATTGTAGAATTATAAGTACATGTGGCTGTGCCTGGTACTTTTCTTGAAAGCAAGATATTTCAATGGGGGTTGCCACGCTTGCATGGTAAGCTCTTAGCAACCAGCAAATTTCCCAGCCCCAGCTTACATTTCTCTATGACTAAACAGGGGCAATGAATAGGTTTTCTTGTTTATTTGTTTTGTCCTTGTGTGTTTGCTGTAAAAAACATCTTGTGCTATTTAGTCCGTGGAAAAATCCACAGGAAAGTTCGGTGTGTTCAGTTAAAAAGATATTCTGAAGTAGGCAGCTGCTGATCCAACCAGCAGAGATGCCAGCACACCTGGTCCCAGCCTCTCCCATTGCTGGCCTCCCCAGCCTTCCAAATCACGTGATAGATCTAAGGGGTGAAAAGCAAGCACTTTCCCATCATTACACTATAGAATTCTTCCACCTTCTTTTTGGTGTTAGTGCCAAAGACCTAGAGCTCACTCAGTTTAACTGAAAGAACTGTTGAATTAACATCAGTGGATGTGGCCTTGCTGAAAAGCCTAGGCAACTAGGAGTATTCCCCCACATCCACAATGTGAGGGGCTCAGCAATGTGAGATCTCACATCTACAGAGAATGGTGCCATTGCTCATCTGGAGTCTCGTTTCCAGGTAAAGAGCCAATCCTTGCTTGGGCGAAACTACCCAACCTGCCATTCTTCTTGACTGTTGGATTTCAAACCTATCCAATGCTTTATTTGATGACACCTTTGAATTTTCTTCTATAACACTATTTTCATGAATGGGAGTCTGTGACCCTTTGGGACCATATTGCTAAAGAACTCCCCTATAACAGGTGGCTGGTGTGAGTAATGACTGAAACTGCAGGGATTCTAGACCTTATTCCTGGAGTTTTCTGGGAACTATAGCTCAGAGTAGAGGTCTCAGCTTTTTTTTTTTTTATGAGAAAAGACAACTAGTTGTGAGTCTATTCCCCAGGTGATGAGAAAGGTAACTTCCCTATGGTCACTTAGACTGTGACAAACTTGAGCTGGTTATTAAGTCTGAACCTACAGAATGGAGGTTGTTTCTACCTAGGGAGTAATATCAAAAAATCCTGAACTATACTACATTATCCACTTGTTAACTACTGCCCCTGCTGCTCCAGAGAGAACTAAGAAATCTTCCATCTATCTCACAGAGGCAGCTTCTATCTCTCCCTTCTTTCCACTTCTTCCCTTACTCCCTCTCTGCTTCTCTCTCCCTCTCTCTCTGCTTCTCTCTCCCTCTCTCTCTGCTTCTCTCTCCCTCTCTCCCTCTCTCTCTGCCCTTCTCCTTTTCTCCCATTTCCCTTCTATAGCCCAGTAAATAAATATTCAACCTCAAAAAAATAGAGAAATCTAACCTATACTTTCAGTGGGACCTTTAAGGGCCATCCCCAAAGAAGAGAGGCTCACAAAAGTTGTCAACAATCTCTCCTACCGGGTCATCCTTGACTTTTGTCTTTGGTGGAAAATGAGCCAGATGAAAACTGGGTGATACTGAAATCTCCTGTAACAGGCAAAGCCCATAGAGCTTCAGAGGTTTTACAGGTAAGAATAGTTGAGCAGAGTGGTCTGACTTTCAGAGCATAGTAGGGATTATTCCTCACGTGAGGGCGTGGATAACAGTGGAATTCACTTCCAGAGAGTGGTTGTGTACTAGCCAGCAGATGTCCTTTAATGTGTTGTATTTAGGACTCCCAAGGCCAGAGGAGGAACAAGGGTCATTTCATTTCTGAGAGAAAAGTTGAGAGAAATGGGTTCATTCTACCTTAACATCTCATGAGAGGTGGGAGAGGATAAAAAGGTGTGTGTCAATGAGAGAAAGATAGATGAAAAATAGAGAGAGAGATAGAGAGATAGATGATAGACAGATAGATGGATAAATGATAGACAGATAGATGATAGATGGATAAATGATAAATAGACAAATGTTAAATAGATGGATAGATGATATATACATATGTAGATAGATAGATAGATAGATAGATAGATAGATAGATGATAGATAGATAGATGATAGATAGATAGATAGATAGATAGATAGATAGATAGATAGATAGATGATAGATAGATAGATGATAGATGATAGACAGTTAGATGTTAAATAGATGGATAGATGATATATATGATAGATAGATGATAGATAGATAGATAGATGATAGATAGATAGATCATGCTTCCATAAACAAATAAATAAGGGAGTGTGTTCAAATGCTAATCTGTTTGATAGAAAGGCTGCTGTAGAAATACCATTGCATGGGGAAGCCCTTGGGAGTGGGGTACAAACTGAATTTCACAATGAAATTGTAAAATTTCAAGTAGCCTCTTCACGTAGCCCCCTGCTAAGAGACACGGGCCCAGCCCTAGCAAATTCTGTAGACAGAGTTCCCAGAATGTGCCAATGCCCTGACCTCATTGAATGGTCATCAAATAGACACATATGTGAAGGAAAATATGACCTGATGAAGAGAATAAAAAATGAGTGAGAAACTGGAGAGATTAATTGGAAAAGTAGATTTTCATGAAGCATCAGCAATCACACAGGATGGAATGAGGAAGTGCGATTCCCACGGGATTTTCTCAGATATTTCAGGTATTATAGGCTGTCCTGTTCTCCCAGAAACAAAGCCATTATATCAGAAGACTCAGTGCACACTGATATAAACATGAGGGTTTTCCTAAAATAGCCATAGGAGCCATATTTGTAGGTATAATTAGAGCTAAACAAAAATGGGATGAAGCAATTAATTTAGTAATTCATGTCCAAACATATTTTACACTGACTCAGCCAAGATTTATCTTGAGTTTAGAGAATCTTTTCAAAATTCATTCAACATAATTTTCTTAGACATATCAATGTAGCAAAATCATGAAAATGCAATTCTTCCTCAAGCTAAAGTGCACTCTGATATACCAAGTAAAACCCTAGCTTCTCACTCACAAACACATAATGGAAATTTTTGTCAAAGCCTGTTGTTATTGCCTTCTTTCCTTGGAAAATTCAAGGATGATTGAAATTTTGAAATACCCTACTGGGCAACATATTAATCTTTGAATAGGAAATAAAATGACTTATTAGAAGACAAACTCACTGTTCACGGTGTTTATGACCCTTTTCCTGTCCAATGCCTCTGCAATTTAAAGAGGTCATTTAGTCTCCAAAGAACCTAGATTTCTTGTCCATGTTTTATCATTATTTGGATATGATTTTCCATCTAATACCACATGTTGAAAACATGGTACAAAGTATAGAGACATTGGGAGGTGATAGGATGTTTTAATGGGGGCATGTCGAGGGCTGGAGTATAGGTCTGTGATGGGACACTTGGCTACCAGACTCAGAGCCTGAAGTTTTCACTCAACATTGAAAAATAATGAAAATAAATTAAAAAGAAAAGGAATGGGGTCTAGTAGGGTCAACCATTAGAGCTACTGTTCTCAGAAGGGAGTAGGTTGTTCCCATGGGAACCTACTTTTTGCTAGTTACTTGGTTACTTGGTATCAAGCTAAAGTCTTGAACCATCCTTGATTTCCTGTTTGGGCATGTGACCCCTCACATACATGTGACATCCATAGTGCCCTCCAACATGCTATGATGTAGGTAGGGGAATATAACTGTAGGAAGTAACTCACCTTTCCTTACAATACCAGGAAAACTAACCCAGTCTCTCACTGCAGTAATTCTTGCCTTTTGAACTTGGTTGAGCTCCGAACTAGAAGTTTCTTAATGACATTTTAAAGTACAAACATTCATCATGTTTGACCTTACATCCTAGGGTAATAGAGGCCTGGACAAATTCTTCACTTTACTAATTTATCAAAGAATAAAGTTTTTACCACCATAACACACCCTAGTCAAGTACAGAGACCCAATAACATTCTAATGAGGTTCCCTGGAATCTTAGGGTTCCCAGATGCCAGTCAAGGACTGCCATGGAGGGCACTGGGCTACAGTGTGCCCTAAGGCAGGATACTTTTCTTGTCTAGCTAAAGGGAGCCTTTTTTTCTTTTGATTTTATTAAGCTATACATTTTTCTCTGCTCCTCTCCCTGCCTCTCCCCTCCCCTTCAACCCTCTCCCATGGTCTCCATGCTCACAATTTACTAAGAAGATCTTGTCTTTTTCTACTTCCCATGTAGATTAGATATATGTATGTCTCTCTTAGGGTCTCCATTGTTGTCTAGGTTCTCTGGGATTGTGATTTTTAGGCTGGTTTTCTTTGCTTTATTTTTTAAACCCACTTATAAGTGAGTACATATGATAATTGTCTTTCTGGGTCTAGGTTTCCTCACTCAATATAACGTTTTCTAGATCCAACCATTTGCCTGCAAATTTCAAGATGTCATTATTTTTCTCAACTGTGTAATACTCCATTGTGTAAATGTATCACATTTTCCTTATCCATTCCCTTATCCAAGCACAGGGAATCCACCAACTAGAATGTACAACTCAAGGCACTTCCCGATTGGCCATGTATCTTGAGTACACAACGTAGCACAGTAATTCTCAGGCCCCTGTGTTTATCCATTGCTGTAAAGCTGTGAGCATGTTTGAATAGTAACCAATGACAGAGGCAAGGGAGTGATGTTATTCTATTCTATGTGTCATTAAAGGGAAGAAGGAAGTCTATTTGTCCAGTTTCAATACTTGGCAGAGAGAAGGTAGACACACACCAGGGCTCTGAGCTATTACTTTCTCATCCCACCTAAGTTCCAGCTGATAATGGGTGACTAGGACCCAGAGAATATTGTTGCTGTCACACTGATCAGCTAGTATAAAAAGCTTACACCAGCCGGGCGGTGGTGG
>NW_004949105.1:1885967-1888916 GCF_000317375.1 Microtus ochrogaster | reverse complement strand
GAGACCAGCCTGGTCTACAGAGCTAGTTCCAGGACAGGCTCCAAAACCACAGAGAAACCCTGTCTCGAAAAACCAAAAAAAAAAAAAAAAAAAACCTTACACCAGTAAATGGTCAGCACTCCCGCCAAGCCCTGTTTTTATATCCAAATATAAACACACCCCCACAGGTCCATCTGTCAACACAATGAACTCTAGAAGTGAGTGTATGGATGTGTGACTGAGTGTTGATGTGTACGTATGTGTGTGTACTGTGTGAGCATAAATACTGTGAATGTGCATGTGGTTTGTGAGTATGCATGTGTATTGTGTGTGTGTGTCATGTGTACTGCAGGTGTGCATGTGTGTTGCTTGTGTGCATCTATATTGTTTGTGTGGATGCGTATTGTAGATGTCCTTGTTTATTGGGTGTGTTTATGTTTTGTATGTATCCATGCATGTTGTGTTCATGTGTACTGTGTGTGACCACAAATATTGTGTATGTATATATTGTGTGTATTGTGTGTGAATGTACCTTGTGAGTATACCTATATATTGTTTGTTGGAAGTGTATTGTGTGTACATATGTATTACATGTGTGACTGTATATTATGTGTATGCCTGTGTTGCATGTGCACATGTGTAGTGTACATGTGCATATGTATTGTGTGTGTGCATGCATAGGGTGTACATTCAAATATGCTGATACCATATCCACAGAACTGTTTCTACTTGATGAGGAGAACTTTGCTTGAAAAATGCAATATCCTTAAGGGAAAAAAATGTCAGAAAAGTTCTCATGAACTGAAAGGTATTTAGCAGGAGGCTATGGGTTAGAAATTACACAGATAACTGAATAGAAATGTTAATATCTCTTAAATTACCAAATTGTTGAAACTGACACACATTCTAAACTCAGCCTTCTCATTAAGTCTACTTCTGATGCAGTGGGTCCAAAAGTTTAGTCCTCTCAACTTAAGTATCTAATGAGGATTTTCCTGCCCTGTTGTTTGTGTGCTAACCAACAGATGCATACGGCTTCACAAACACAGAACTTCAATTGAAACAACTTTGAAAGCAAACTCTTGCCCACTCATCTCAGGTTGTACGGTGGAACCCACTCGGGAATGGCTCACTTCAGTAATATCTCATTAAAAGCCAAATCAAGCCACCATGACAGTGACAGTGTCTGTGAAGTCATCACCCTGATCATCTGCCCCCCTGAGACAACTCCTCACAGTCTCATTGCTGAGCTCTGTTGAGGGTTGCTCATACAACGATGTGCATTGCAAAGGAGATGTCTGCAAGATGCGGAGACCACAGTCACACCCAGGACAGCTAAACCAGAGGCTCTAGGAGACTTGGAAACAGACATGTTTTGGGGACTCTCCGTGGAAATATTTCCAGTACAGACTCAAATGGAAAGTTAGGTTCTGCATGCGACTTCTCTCCTTCTGCTGCCCTTCAAAATTCATCCACTTTGCTGTATACTATCTTCTCTTCCCTTATTTTGTAATTGTGCTTCCCATTTTGTTCATCTTGACTGCACACAGTACTGAGTTTGCTTTGGCATTTTGACCTCCATGTGCTGTGGTTTGGTTATGTTCACCCCCACCCTGCCCCTTTTTGCTAAGACCCTTATATGTTAATGTCCTTTGTATAAAAATTCTGTACATGAGGTCAAATGTACAATGCCTATTTTTCTGAATTTGGCCTATTTGTTACTTATGCTGAAATATGATGGGATTGTTAAATATGCTGAACTATGATGGCATATTATTTCACTCACCTTCATCTGCCATCAAATGATGGGATTTTTATGACTAAGTAGTATTTCCACATACATGTGTCTCTGTGTGATCTGTTTATATCTATATGTGTCTGTGTAATTGTGTGTATATCTGTGTCTATGCATTAATGTGTGTACACATAACTGTGGCAGGTATGTGTGTGTTTCTGTGTGGATGTGTCACAGTTCTAGCTGCCAATCGTTTCATGGGCACCCAGGCTAGTTTCAATTCTAGGTCACTGCAAATGGCAGTGATAGACCCCTTTCTTGTAGACCACCTTGGATTCTTCTAAGTCAATACGTGTTCACTGTCCTATGTTGCCATTTCCTCTTTTGCCAACGAAGCCTGTGTGTCTGACACACACAGCATCCTCCAGTCTTCACCATCAACATGTCAGCCCTGCCCATGGTCCCTTTCTTCTAAAGACACATTGGTTTTGACGTAAAAGTAGGGGTCATGGAGCAGGGTTGCTTTCTCGCACAAGACAACTGAAAATCAAATAAATCTGGACCTGCAAACAGGCGACTAGAGAAAACAAGAGTTTTGAATCTTTTTTTTTCGTTTTTTGTTTGTTTGTTTGTTTTGTTTGTTTTTTCGAGACAGGGTTTCTCTGTGGCTTTGGAGCCTGTCCTGGAACAAAATTGTCTTTCTGGGTCTAGGTTTCCTCACTCAATATAACGTTTTCTAGATCCAACCATTTGCCTGCAAATTTCAAGATGTCATTATTTTTCTCAACTGTGTAATACTCCATTGTGTAAATGTATCACATTTTCCTTATCCATTCCCTTATCCAAGCACAGGGAATCCACCAACTAGAATGTACAACTCAAGGCACTTCCCGATTGGCCATGTATCTTGAGTACACAACGTAGCACAGTAATTCTCAGGCCCCTGTGTTTATCCATTGCTGTAAAGCTGTGAGCATGTTTGAATAGTAACCAATGACAGAGGCAAGGGAGTGATGTTATTCTATTCTATGTGTCATTAAAGGGAAGAAGGAAGTCTATTTGTCCAGTTTCAATACTTGGCAGAGAGAAGGTAGACACACACCAGGGCTCTGAGCTATTACTTTCTCATCCCACCTAAGTTCCAGCTGATAATGGGTGACTAGGACCCAGAGAATATTGTTGCTGTCACACTGATCAGCTAGTATAAAAAGCTTACACCAGCCGGGCGGTGGTGG
>NW_004949105.1:1883358-1885867 GCF_000317375.1 Microtus ochrogaster | reverse complement strand
TTTGGAGCCTGTCCTGGAACTAGCTCTGTAGACCAGGCTGGTCTCGAACTCACAGAGATCCACCTGCCTCTGCCTCCCGAGTGCTGGAATTAAAGGCGTGCGCCACCATCGCCCGGCAAGAGTTTTGAATCTTAAAAGTAAAGTAGTTTGGAAGAGAGACCTGAGAGTGGAGGGTGTCCACATATCAGAGTGTCTATAGTCTACAGTAATTCTGGTAAGAATGTCAGTGGAGTAGAGACAGGGGAGTGTGAGATTCTGTGTATAGTAGGGACAACTCAAGCAGATGCTACACATCGGGGAGTCAGAGCTGTTAGGGTTACAGTCTAGGTACCAGGAAGGAGAGACCCCCTCCTCAAAGAGAGTCCCTTGGGCTTGACTGAGACTCTAGGAAGGAGTACATATTGGTCCTCGCAGAGTGCATTGTGTGTTCGCATGGGTAGTGTGTGGAAACCCTGTAGCATGAGTCCTGGCTGAAGTGCTTCTGAAGATGCTGTCAACAGAACCATGAGTTCTCAGTTCAACACTACTCTGAATGTACCCCCCCCAAAAAAAAACCGCATTAAAACCAGTATCAGAAGAGCCAACTGTTGGTGCCCTGTGGTGAATCTGAACAAAGCACGGTGCTTTAACTATTTTAAGAAGCTCAAAAGCACTCTGCAACAAGCAGGCTAACATTCAGTGTCTAGCATCCAAGCTAATATTCCAGGCACACAAAGGAACTAGAAAATGAGACGATAATGGGGAAGAAAACACAAAGGATTGGAATAGCCTCCACTATGACAACTGCAGACTCTAATCTGCCAACAGCTCATCAGTGTCAACAGAAGGATGCTCCGCGCTGTCTTCCAATGCCTTCCCTCTGGCTCCCTTTCCTCCTAAGGGGAGTGCCTACCACAACCTAGTGTAATAACTGCGTCCTCTTGTTAGTGCCTATGTAGATTACTTTCTCACACACACTCACATTTTTTAAACACAGCAGTATCAGTAACAACTGCCACATTGTCTTATAGCCAACCTAGTGTTTATTTGTCTGGAGTCTGAGCTATCCAAAGACTGGCATAATGATCTAGACGCAGGGCTGGGTATGCTCAACACTCAAAGTTGGGCATCTTTGTCTAAAGCAGACATACAATAGCCCAGATGCTCCTTCTATACCTAAGGCCTGGTATAAAGCCTTGAGTACTGAGTTCTTCCTCTATCTCCTCACGTGATAGCCACCTCTCTTCTCCTATCCATAATGCCTATGAAATAAAGTGCATAGACTTAGTAACTGTAGAAAAGATTGTATTCCAAATTGCTTATATCACTTACTGTGTGGCCTTGGGAAATGTATATTTTCTCTACATTTCTCCTCTGTGCAAGGTATAGGAGCCTGTTCCCATCTAGGGGTGTCTATAGGAATTGAGCAAATAGATGGTTGTACAACTAGAGTCCAGCCACTGCTGATTTCCTTAGCGCCCCCTTTTTGCTCTTCTGCACAGCAGGGGAGTGAGAAGAATGAGCGGCCACTCATCTCATTAAGATGATGACTGAAATCAATATCTTTGTTGGTTTGAAACAAATAAAAATCGACCCTTTAAACGGGAGTCTTTGATGAAGTAGCCATCAAAATTTTACTAAATTATCTTAATTGATAGTCTGTTGAATATCCTTTTGGTCCTATAATCTTATTATTTTACATGTACTTCCCTCAGAACTAGTGAATTATATTTGACCCTTGGAATTTATTGGACCCTAGCTTTTTATTTATTGTGGGTATATTAACTCTAGGACACTGCCCTAGGAATAGGCATTTAAATCGCCCTCAAGGGAAATGCAAGGAAACCATGCTATTAATTTTGTTCATATTTTTAAACATGAGTAATTCACAGATGGTTTTCATCACAGACTGAACTGAGCTCTGTTGAACATGAAGACACTTTATTAATACCCTGGATTCTTCTAGAGTCTGAGAACTGTTCCTAACACACACAACTCTGTAAGAGCATACACTCCTGAAATTCCCTTCAGAATTCATCCAGAGAACTTAAACATAAAGAAAACCTAAGTAAAAATTTACATTACAAATATGTGAGTAACACACACAGAGACAGACACACACACAGACACACACACACAGACACATACACACACAGAGACACACACAGACACACAGACACACAGACACACACACATACACACACAAACTGGTACCTCTTTGGCATCCACGTCATTGCTCCCCAAAGTTAAAAATGAACTGCAACCACATGCACATCTTCCTAGAAACTTACTACCACTCATGCAGATGGTCCTGTACTCATAAGGCAGACCAGTGCAAGTGCAGTGAAACTGGCAAGAACACATCACTCTGGGCTTAGCCATGTGCAGTCATGGCCTCTGGGCAGCTGAATGAAAATACAGCATTTGTATTAGGGCCGGAAGCAAGTGAAGAGGATTGTTTGTTAATTTTTTTAAATTAACTTCATTTAACACACAGAGGGATGGGCTTTATTTGCATACATAGACACCA
>NW_004949105.1:1873488-1883092 GCF_000317375.1 Microtus ochrogaster | reverse complement strand
TGTCCTGGAAGTCACTATGTAGACCAGGCTGGCTCTGAACTCAGAGATTTGCCTGCTTCTGGCCACCACCGCCCAACCCTTACTTATTCTTATTTGATCGCTTTTAATAGAAGTGTCAATACTGGAGATCTCAACATACATAAACAGCTACAGTAACAGGGAAACTTCACAGATGGAGGAAATTCTTGGGCTTCTCAATATGCCAGAGCTTAGAGGAGGAACCAAGGATGGCTTGGCACTGGTCTGTACACAGTGTGGTGGCTAAGAATTAATGCTGCAGAGGTTTTGAGGAGTCCTGGAGCCCCCAAAGCCATTTCCCCAGTGACAGAGGCATGTTTGGAATTCTGATTTACTACATCCAAACCCATATCCCCTACCCACCTATAAATAAGAGAGAGGGGCTTGTTCAAACTCAAGCATGTTTAAAGGATGTTTCTGTGCTGCAGGACACAGCTGCAATAAATACCCTGACCTCAGTCCACAAAGACAAGTCTCTGCACAGGGTGGATACTGAGATGTCGGCAATACGGACTCTCCCAGCACATTCCTAGTGTTTCCATGCCCTTGTCAGTATCCCGTTTGTTCCAGAGTTTCCATCTCATAAAAACTATGCATGATGGTACTTTCCTTAATACCATGGCAATGGAGGATGTCTGAGGCTACCTGGCATGGATCCTGTGCAATGGGGCAGATCTACATTGAGCTATTATATTATATTTTCTGAGTTAATGATTGCCAGGTACAACAGAAACAAGAAAACAAGAACATTATAAAAGATTAGAAGTTCAGGAGCAGCAACCTCAAGAAGTAAGAAGAAAAAAAAGTGTGTTATGTGTGTGTGTGTGTGTATGTGTGTGTATATATATATATATAGAGATAGATGATAGATATGTGTGTGTTGTGTATAAGGTATTATATATATCATATATATCAGAGAGATGGATCATGTCACCACTCCAGGGTCTCCTTTCTCTTACTGTGCTCCCATGCCTTCACTTACATTTAACTTTTGCCTGAGTGAAACTGCACAGTTAGAGACTTTAAGGCCAAAAGTGAGATATGTTCTGATGGCATCAGGTGTCCCTTTAGCAGGTATAAGGACTGTGGTCTAGTGATACAACTTCCTGCTTCAAGAGCATCACTTCGGCTGAAGAATTATGGGACAACAACTCCTCATACAGACATTTCCACTAGAGCCTGGGCCTGAATTCTGTACCCACAACTTCCCCGACAGTGTACCCTAAAAATGATTGGTTGAAGCTGCTAGTGTGCAGCCATGAATTCGGAAGGACCAACTGATGATGATGAGGAAAACATAGGGAAGGATGCAGGACCAAGAGATTAATAAGTGACTCCTAAATCACCTTGAAAGGGAAATGAAATACTGGAAAGGACAGGCATCTGCCTTCTAATGGATAGGATACCAAAGAGAATAATGGAAAGTTTGGAGAGATTCCATCTAAAGAGGAAGAAATTGGAGGAGAGGGAAGGGACAGCATCCTTAAAGTCCATCTGCTTTAGAAATTCAAAGAGCAATGAAGGACGCAGGAAGGAAACAAAAGGGAAAAAGAAAGGAAGATAAGAGAAAGTTAACAATGTGGAAAGTCTTAAAAACAAAAGATACCACCCATCTCTAAAAGGAGGAGGGGAAGGAGGTTCCACGGCCATGGATCATCCCTGGTGCCAACCTGCTTAACAACCAGCGTATTGCCTGACCATTGCCATTCGTGGAACCCACAGGCAACACGCAACATTTCTATAGAAGTAACACCGGATTTGATCTTCCTGTTCTCAGATGCACATCCTCATCTTACGGCCATTTGTTCCCTAAATGTTTCATTTTCGTGAGTTTTTTTTCCCTCCTCCCTTTTCAAGAGCAATTTTAAAAGAATAGGAAAATAAGCAGAGAGTTAAAAGGGAGGTTAATGAGAACGGGGGAAAAAAATCTCCACATGCTGTGTTTCATCCTACAAACTGCAGAGCCCAGCACAATCAGCGGGATTGTCTGCAGCCACCAGGTTGCTGTCTGTTGGTACCTGGTGATGAACCATTCTCTTTCCTCTGCATCGCCTCTGCACAATACAGAGGGCTCTTCAAACTTGGGGATGACGCCCCCGTGGTGTGCTCATCACTGCCATTCACACCGCAAGGGCTGACAAGAAGTAACGATAAATGCAGCGTCTCTTTGTAATGTCTTGTTTAGACATAGACATAAGAATAGATGGAATGACAAGAAAAAGTTCTAGTTAGCAAAGGCGCAGCGCTTCAAGGTTTCAAATGTGGTGACCACAGTCATCTTCTGTGGTGACCATGGTTTATGCAAGCACTAAGTCCCGTAAGGTCCACCTGAACCACTGAGAGATCGTGCAAAGAAGCTACCCTATGGTTGCTCCGAGTCCATTCCAAATGGGTATACCCTCCCCATAACTAGAACTCTTTTATGTGCTTTAAATTTTAAATACAACCCATAACAAATATTGGCAAGTGTTATTCTTTATCATCAGACCTTGACTGCAACCGGCCTTGGGCTGCCCACTGCACGCTGTGTGTCTTCCGTGTTCAATGTCTGTATTAGTGAGCTTCCTGTTGCCGTGATGAATGCCACCACCAAAGAAACAAACAAAAGAAGTAGATTTATTTTGATTCACATTTCCAGAGGGTTGGAGTCCATAATGTCAGGGAAGGCATGGCATGGGCAGCAGGAAGTCAGATGACAACACTTCTGCCTACAAACAGGAAGTAAGGTGAAGCTACACACCCTCAAAGCCTATACCTCCAGGGAGGTATTTACTCCATCAAGACTGTGCATTCGAAAGGTTTCATAACCTCCCTAAACATCATTACCAATTACCTGCATTTGAAAGACTGTTCAAATATATGAGCCTGTGGGGGATATTATTTCTTTCAAACCATTGTAAGAGCTGACTACAAATTAGGAGCTACTGTGTTCAAGACATGAAGAAAAGAATACTCAGAGATGCTAAGAGGCTCACTTCAGGTCACAGGCCATACAGACAGGTAGAAACTGAGCTGGAGTTGACATAAATTCATGCCCATGTTTTTTGCTAATGTCTCTTGTCTCTTAAAGGGCTGGTTCTCTTCTCTGTGCGCTGTGGCTTCCAAGCAACTCAGTTATGTCTATGATCTGTGAGGTCCATGATTTCTCTCTTTCTCTCTGGTCCTACGATCTACAGGAGTGACTTATGTGTATTGTTTCTTCTGCTCGTAGGTAAATTTTTATGTTATAATTATTTTTGTCATATACACGTGAAAGTGAACAGATTTATAAAAATATATAATATGGCTTTTCTTTCATCACTTAGAAATTATTGCATTTATGTACTGCGTGAGCACACAAGCACATGCACCACAGGCTTCATGTAGACGTCATAGGGCAACATTCAGGAGTCAGTTCTTTCTTTCCTCATGAGAGTCCCAGGGATCAAATAAAGGTCATTAGGATTACTGCACCCCTTTGCCCAGGAAGTATCTGTTATCACTGTGTGATTTTCTAAGTATTCAGCTTGTTTAGACTTATCTATACCATTTTACAAATAACATCATCTGACCTCCTTGAAGGATGCATTCCTGAGGCTCATGTGACTCCAGAGTGCTGTGTCAGCTGTGGTCAGGTGACTTCTGCATTTTTTCATTTTTTTTTTTTGCTGTCATTACTATAGCATCTCAGAGGGAATTATCTAAATTTATGCTAGAAATTTGACATAGCATTGTCTTAAAAAGACACTTAAATGCCTCTTTTGTTTTAGAAGCTTAAGCAATTCCTGCTAGAATAATTACAATCAGAGTGCATCAAATGTTCTCCCGACTTTCAGCTTGCACCCGATCTCCAGTATTTCATCTGCATCACCCCCCGTGGGTTTCCCATACTCAGCAGAACAAGATTCCATCCTGACAGCAACTTTTATCTCTATCATCCCTATTGAACTTCTTGTGCCAGGCCTTTTATTTTATTTTTTAACAAAGAAGATGCCAATCAAGCTCCAGAAAAGCTGTCAAGTAGTAAGTAACTTGCCTAGAAGTCAGTCCTGGCCCCACGCGTCACCTTCAGACTTCAGAGCTTCCAAGCAGGTCTTAGCAGTGAAAGCGGTGCTCCTATCAACCCCAAAGGTGAAAAAGGATAGTAGAGTCTAAAATGCAAACTTTCCCAGCCTTGTCTTGAAAGAGGGGTGCAATACAAACAGAAGATCACACCTCCAACCTTTGAAATCATACACTTTAAAAATGTAATGTGTTTGACTCAACAGTTCGTTACTATTAATCTGCAAATATGCAGCAGAAACTTAATAATGAAATTATGAGGGCCACAATAACAGCTAAACTGGCAGGTCCCTTTATCCTGTATTCTCGGACAGGCACTTTAGGTACAGCACAGGGTATCCAGTCGTGGGAAGGGAGGCTTCCACATGAATTTAGATGTGGGATCTTTATGAATTGAGAGACTTTATTTTACAACGGACATCATAAAATAATACACTCCATGTTTCACAGCTTCCCACAGCTTTTTTCAGCCACCCCTGCTCTCCCTCTCTACCTTGAAGACATCCAACCGTGCTCCTACCTTCCAAATTGAAACCCTTTCTGTGGGTAGCTTCTCTGCATACAAATCATCTGCCCTCTATATCGATCTTTAAAACACGGGTCTTCTCTCAATAGAATCTCATATCTGTCTCGTCTTTTGATATTGCCCAATCAGCTCTTCCCAGAAGCCTTTGCGAGCACACTGGGGTCTCAGCCTGGATTCCCCTGTGCACATGTCTGTAAGTGGATGCAGGATTCAGAGACATGGATTCCTCCCTGCTTCTGAGGTCATCCTGGCAAGCATGTGTTTTCTTTTACTTAGACAAGTTACATTTTTTTTGTTTTTGGCTTTTCATATACAGTAGGAAAAATGTAAATTGATATTCTTTTCAAGCTAGAGCACTCTGTACCATAAACTAAACCACTTCCATTGCATTATGTTCCTGAAAAATAAAACAACAACAACATCAAAAAGTCGTTCTGGAAACTATTAACAAGAGACAGTAATTCAGGTGTATCCCTGGGGTCCTTCAATTTGCAAGAGTATGGGTACTCAATGGAACAGGACGGGGAAGTCACACAGGGCTGGTGCAACAGAACCTGCTTCCAGTGACCCATGCAGTAGGTCACGGGACACACTTGGTGAAATGAGTATTTGAAGAACCATGCTAACCCATTGGAGCTCAGGATGAGAAGTTCTCCCACGAGCCTGCTCGTTCTAACTGTACCAGTTTCATCACAGTAGGAAATGAAGAATTCCACATGCAGCTGGATGAATGAGAGGGCAAGAGGCAGGCTTGCTAAAGGTCAAACCACAGACTGTGCCAGGAGTCGGTCCCTGCTAGTCATAACATCTCCCTCTTGCAGCCCCAGGTTGACCACTCAAAATTAATTTGGACTTGCCTTTGAGAGCAGATTTTACGCATAGAAATTCCTCGTAAAAATCTCTTCTGTTATGACTTTGAGGGATGTGACTTGGGATTGCCCTGATCTCATTCACCTGAAGGCACTTCCCTAAATAGATGCAGATACCCTTCACTTCCCTCCCAATCTGTCTTTGGTTAACTAACTAGAGCCCTTTCCATTAGAGACTGTGCAAGAACTCAGCTGGGCTTTTGAGAGGAAGCCTCAGAGAGAGCCAAGTTCTGGGTAGAATTCAGGGCAGTGATGGTGGCTTTCCTTTGCTTTTAGAGTCTTCGTCATAAGGAACAGGGGTAGTGGCTGTTCACCCTGGTTAGATCTGGGGTGCCATTTCTTTGACTTAGAGCATTAAGGTAACTTCTATGTCACCCAGGCACAGTTATACCTAAATCTCCCACAGAATGTTATTACATTTGAATCCTGGTACTTTTCTTCCACACAATGGGATGCTCTTCACAATGTAACTTGTTTTAAAGGGTTCATTTAATAGAGTACAAGAGCTTAGTGGATGGAATCCTACGCAGCACATGTCTGTGAACAATCTCCATGCCTTAAAGATGGGATTTCTCCTCTTTCATTTTAATACAGAACAAATCCAAAATTAAAACATTAAGTGATGCATTGAAGCCAACAACAATGACAAGTGAATCCCCTGTCTGTAATGTTGTCATATGTGAATTGTTCTGTCCCAAAATTGTCATGCAAGGATTTGGTCATTTGAGTACCAAGACAGATGCAACTTTGAACTGAAATCATCTAGGATGTGAGAGACCATGCATGGTCCCTCACCAGAAAGGGTGAGCAAACAGCAGAAGCGACACAGCTCGACCAACACCAAGCCTGAACTCCACGGCTCCCTGTGAGGCAACATTTCAGTCCCGGTCTCTACTGAGATGAGCAAGTGAGTGAAGAGAAGGACAATCCTGCCCTGGATGAACTGTCAGGTGTGAACCAAAGAGTCATCCCAGACAGGAAGTGGGCAGTGAGGAAGAGCAGAAGCAAACATACAGATTGCTATTGTTGTCTCCATAGGACAGAGGGGAGCGATGTGCTTGCTTCCCTCTCTGAGCTTCTCCTTCAGAAATACTAGCCTTTTATGATACAGTGCACACATGTACGTACAGACACCCACACAGACACGTTGACACATGCAAAGACATCAAAGCACATACACATAGCTTATGCCTCTTCCTCCTGCCATGTAGAAAGCCCTGAAGAATGCTAATTTGTGAGCATGATCACCAAGGCCAGCTGGCCTGGGTCTGGAAAAGCCTGGGATAAAACCGGACTCACTGAACATAGCGGACAATGAGGACTACTGAGAACTCAAGGACAATGGCACTGGGTTTTGATCCTACTGCATGTACTGGCTTTGTGGGAGCCTAGGCAGTTTCTATGCTCACCTTACTAGACCTGGATGGAGGTGGGTGGTCCTTGGACTTCCCACAGGGCAGGGAACCCTGATTGCTCTTTGGGCTGACAAGGGAGGGGGATTTGACTGGGGGAGGGGAGGGAAATGGGAGGCGGTGGCAGGGAAGAGACAGAAATCTTTAATAAATAAATTAATTAATTAAAAAAACATTAACTATAGGCTGGAGAGAAGGCTCAGTGGTTAGGAGCACTCACCACTCTGACAGAAAATCTAAGTTCAGTTCAACAGCTACCTATAATATCAGTTCCAGGGAGCTCAAGGCCCTCTGGCCTCTGTGGGTGTTGCATGCATATGCTGCACTAATAGTCATGTTCACACACACACACACACACATATACACACACACATATACACACACATATACACACACACACATACACACACACACATACACACACAAATGAATAAACCTTTTTAGAAATTAAGTATTCCTTCAGGGTGATCCACTACTCTTAAATATAAAATTGATACATTCTCAACTTCAAAATTGTCTATAAAATGACAAAGATTTTAGGAAGCTGTATTTGCATCTCAGTTTGTTTCTCAAGTCATTTACAGATTTAGCCAGAGCATTTTTGAAAAAGACGATTAAACAAACTTAAAAATGCATTGCTATAACATTTGTCTTCATAGGAATTGGATTAAGGAGCTACTAGGTGCAGAGCCCATGGTTTAAATGTGAATGCGACATGAAAGAACCTAACAACAGCCATGAGCATGTCATCCTACGCTGCAGCAGTTAAGAAATGTCAAGAGCATTTCATGAAAACACTACTCCTCTTTGGAGTGGAACTATGTTTAGAAAATCTGAAAATAGCAAACGAAATCCAGTAATTCTTAATGGAAAACAAGAATTCCGTCAGCAGATCTCCAAAATGGATAATTCCTCCTCATACTCCTCAGTGCACTGGAAGTCCCATTCAAGAAGGTATCTGTGCTTGACTCTGCTCCTCTGGGAAGAGGCTGACGCAGCCTGTTGGATATGGAGTCCCCAGTAGAGAAAATACATGCAAGTCTATGTCTTAGGTTTTTATTGCTGTGAAGAGACACCATGACCACGGCAACTCTTATAACAAACATATTTAACCCTTTCAGTTTGGAGATTTAGTCCATTATCATCATGGTGGGGAGAATGGCGGCATGAAGCCAGATATGGTCCTGGAACTGAGAGGCCTACATCTTGCAAGTGACAGGAAATTGACTGAGACACCAGGCAATATCCTGAGCATAGGAAAAAACTTCAAAACCTGTCCCGACAGTGATACTCTTTCTTCAACAAAGCCATACCTCCTAATAGTGCCACTCCGATGAGATGATGGTGGCCAATTACATTCAGACTACTCCAGTGGGACACAGAACTCCTGTGCAGGCAACAGGGAATGTTTACCTGCAAGAGTCAAATCCAGCCTCCCACACACACCCGCTGCCTGAGACCTGGTGGTTTTCTTTCCTAAGAGCTAAAGATAGAACTACTGCCCCAGATACACTGGTTTCCTAAAAATGGTTACACCAAGAAGGGTCAGAGACCTTCCCGTGGAGTCTGCACACAATGTCACGTGTTGCTAAGCACCATTGCCCATGTCTTTCGAGACAGAGATTAAATCTGTATGCAGTAACATTGCATCAGCAGAAATAAGTGGTACCTGTGAGGTCATCCCGGGGGAAGAATTACGTGAAGGGCCACATGTGATCAGGGGTTCTTCTCTGACATCTTGTGTCCCTCCATGCACATGCCTAATTACAGCTGGTCTGCATGAAACCCACTGAAAGCTGTCCCCATATCATGCCTGTTTCCACTCAAAGAAGAAAGAAGCTATCCGGAGCTAGAAGACTCTTACCAACTTCAGACTTGAGTACACGTAGGCAGGAAAGAAACAGCTTGGAGAAAGGTGTCTGATACAACAGCATCGTCAGAGTATGCAATACTTAAGTTGTCCTTAAAGAACCTGCAGGTAGACAATATCTCAGGGGAATATGTCACAGACCCGGGCCCACAGACTGTCCCTGACAACCAGAAATTTCAGCAGCTCTGGAGCACACACCTTCAGTCCCTGACAGAAATGCTTCCCACTTCCTAATCTGGGTTGGTACACAACATCTGAATCATTCACACACACACACAAAAAAAGGCCCCAGATGTGTCCAATGGGATGTGGATGGAAAAGAATCAGTTGTGAGCAGAGAGGAGGTGAGGCATGGAGATTCTGACCCTGTAGAGAACGTTTACCAGGCTTCTAAGAAAGAGTCAAGCTGAAGTGAGCAACTTCAGAAGAAGATAAAACTTGACGTTGTTCCCAGGAGTTGCTTTTTGATATTATGTTGCTTTTAAAGAGTCATTTGTTTATGGATCTGATAAGATCCTGATCTCTAATATTTTAACTTTGAGCCCCCTTGGTCCCACATCTCTTCTAGTTTGTGCTTAAGTAAAGTTTACTATTATTATTATAATTACTTTTATTATTTTGCAGTAAGTTAATCCGAAAAAGTTTAGGAATTGAGTCTGAAGCAAAGGTTAATATTTGTCAAATTTTTAAAAAGTATGAATGTGTGTGCGTGTGTGTGTGTGTAGGGTCTTATTCTGTCTACCTGCCTCTTTCTCTCTCTCTTACACTCAACACACAAATTTTATTAGCATTTAAAAGAAAGTCACTTGGACAGGAAAGCTGTACATCTTGGTAGCTGCCTAGAGAAGGACTATGGGGAAGAGAGTAA
>NW_004949105.1:1869044-1872946 GCF_000317375.1 Microtus ochrogaster | reverse complement strand
CATGTGGGTTAGGCCAGCCTGTGGTAAGTCACAGGGGGCCATGTGGATTAGGCTAGTCTGTGGTAAGTCACAGGGGGCCATGTGGGTAACACCAGCCTGTGGTCAGTCACAGGGGGCAAACAGCAATATGGAAGGTGGGGGGAGCTTTTGAGAAAAATTAAAGCACAAAGTCTTAGGAGACGTGCTTGGAACAGACATAGGAAACTGGAAAAGAAATCACACTTGCTCAGTAGTTCAGAAAAGTAGACATACAAATAAAGTTGCAAGCCTTCAGACTTGTAGGATACTGAGCTAAGAGGTGAGAGTTCTGGAAACAACACTTGCAGTATCTCATTAAGGGCTTAATCATTCCACCCATCTCTTCAGTAAGGCTTAAGGTGAACCTGAATTCCTAGGGAGGTAGCTTTCTTGTTGGTGCTACCCTGGCTAGGTGATTGGCTTTCCCATGTGGAATGTTAGGTCTCTCCCCAAGATCCGAGTTTTACCTTCCTGGTCCTTGCTGCTGCTGTATCATTCCCTGGACCTGGAGGAATGAGGGATTCTAACAAACCTGCTGGCTAGCTGGCAGGTGAACTTTATCCAAATAGTTGATGGCCATACATTTGCTAAATGTAAATTTTTTCTTTCCCCTTCATGAGTCCTGGGTCTTCTTTAGAAAACAAGATTCCAACAGGTTATAACCCACACATAGCATAAATATGAAGCTGCTTAGAAGGATGTCTTAAAATTAGTGGAGGAAGTTTGAATAGCAGTGACAATCTCAGTCATTTTATCTATCACTTATGAGTCCTATAGGTGCTGCCCCAATTCATCAGTATTTATGAGAGTGTATTCCTTAGATCCTCTGAATTGCACCTAACCTCCCCACTGCCACATCCATTACTCAACTTAGATAGTCATGGTAGAGTAACTGTTAACTTCTATTTATAGGCAATGAGCAGTGACCATGACCATGTGTGCATCTTGTGGGAGGTCTCCCTGCCCGGCCTGTGATGTTCCGATTTTGCTTAGACATTGGTCTAGACACTTTTGTGAAGTATTTGTGGACTTGAAAACATCTCAGGTCTGTAAAAGGCATGCGATTCTCTGCTGTGTGTGGACCTCAGACAATAGAAAGCCTTCTGAACGAGGCTGGGAGAAAGAACAGGTTGCAAAGTGATTAGAGAGATTCTGTAAACCTGGCTTACCCTATTGGTTTTAACTTGCCCATGACCACAGTTGGATGAATCAGTTTCTTAAAATGAGGTTGGTAGTGGGAAGGGAGAGAGGAGAACAAGGAATATATATATATATATATATATATATATATATATATATATATATATATATCCCTGTCTGCTCTCTCTGAAGAACCCCAATTTGAATTTTAACTTCTCTTTGTTAGTGCAGCTGTAGTTACCTCGCCTCATCTGCATGGATATGGTCACAGATACAACACTGTCACAGACTCTCCAGTAGTTAAGTGTGGCCATCTCAGTTTAACTTCTGACCCAGAACTATCTTTCTGAGTTTTAAATATTCCCCCAAATTCCTCCATTAACTTACTAAAGATTCACTCTGAGATAAAAAAAAATTAAAAGATGTTTGGAGCATGTAACATGTAATTCTCTTACAACATGTCATATGAACCAGAAAAAAAGCTCAACATACCATGTGCTGCAGCACAGATCATGGCATCATGAGAGCTGATATCAGAACCCATGGTGTCTGGACATCAGAGTGAAGCTATGGCCACTCCCCAGCCCAGTAGACAGCTGGGTCTGAAGGCACTGGGTGAGTGTGGATGAAAGACAGAAGTGCTGCCATGCTTTCCAGTCCTGTGTTGAAGGAGCCACAGTAACGGCCTTGGCAGGGGCCTCCACAGAGAAAAGGCCGTGGGATTAACCACACTGATGAACTAGAAGAGGAAGGAGACAAATTTTTGTCTGGTCCTTCTGAGAAAAACAAAACCTTGGAGTGACTGAATGATTTTTCTAATTTCTTTCCTACTGTGTGGCTTTGGGACATGTCTTTCCAGATTCTCAAAACTCTTTCATTGAAAGCATTAGGCAAATACTAATGAGGAAACAAAAAAAAATCACTAATGAAAAATGCTGAGAATGTTCTTCCTGTTAGATGCTCATTCTCAGCTCTTCCATTGCTCTTGGTGTCCACTGTGCTCTGGGTAGCTCAGCCAGTGTCAGTTACGTAAGGCACAGTAAAGACGGAAGAGGCATCTTAGAGCCTTGCTCATGTCTAAGCAAGGGTGATGTTGTGTGACAGAGGCTCTGTTTGAATCCACACAGTCTCAAGGAGAAAGTTCTTCCCCCATCAGAACAACTGAGCCTAAGGGATGCTCACAGCCCTCTTCACAGAGACACCAGCTGGCCTACTTCGATATTTGTATTCCATGGCTGTCTCTCTGTGTTGTGTCACACAAACACAGATACTGATATGGTCCCTGAACCAAACTCCATACATGTCAAAATAGCCCTGGCCTTATGTGTAGCTTCTTTCACATGAGGAGATGGCAAACTGTGCCATCTAGGAGAAAAGACTGTGCGCGCGATTTCAGTTCACCTTTTATACCTGCAATGAAGATCCTTATTCTAAGGAAAGAGCTTCTTCATGTTGTCCAGGTTCTGGTTGTTTCAAAGGACTTGGCAATCTTATTTACAGTGGAAGTGACTGAATTAAAGAAATAGGTTCTCTAGGGAACATATATGTCCTACACTGTGAATTGAAGGTTGGCATGAACAAGATATGAGGCTTCTTCCCTACAGTAAACACTATTAAAGCACACACAGACAGAAGCAGAATTACCTAGTTTGTATCCTGAATTTCAGCAGTACAGCAATGTTCTGAGGTCCAATGTATAAACTGAACAGAATCTACCTAGTTGGTGTGTATTCTTTCCAGGGTGGCTTTCTCTTTTTCCCGAATTATGAATCTATATTTCTAAACTTAAGTTTGTCCAAATATCATATCAGAAGCTGACCATGCCGTTCAAGTGGGCTGTGAGGGCTTGTTTCAGGAGACCAGACAGAATGGACTATAGTTGACAAAAACACACATCATGATCCTTTCTGTCCAGTGTAGAGCCCTAGGTCCTTCATTGCAGAGGCTTTACACATGACCTGACAGAGGTCACCATCATGGCAATGCATGATGACTTCTTTGACCTTGTCTTTGACCACCAAGCTGAAATTTTCAAAACAGCTAATAGTTGCTGCATGCTGCAGGGTAACTCATTTTGTACCCTTTTGTCTGATCCATGAGGTCATTTGGTTTCAGAACATTTTCTCATTTCAGTCTCTTGCTTAAGTTCTAGAAAGTTCTTCTGACTAATGTATTGGGATAGCTGCATTTCCTTTTCTTCCATGAATAGGTGTAAGCTAAATGTACAGTCAGAATGAAGTGTAAGCCCACACCATAAAGTCACTGTGAAGCACATATGGGATATAGCAGTCCTTCAAATGGAAGATGCTCCCAAAAGTAACAATGTTCTATGTAATGGACAAGGTATGGTCTTCAGGACTTGTCCCTTGACACACAGCAAATTCTTCTTACAGACTTTTCTCTCTTAAGCTTACTGACTCCCTGAAATGTTTTTCCCACTGTCAGGCATTTAAATAGAGTGAGAAATTAGTCAGTCTTCATGGGTAACTAACTGAGTCACATAAAGTCTACTTTGGTTCTTATATCACTTAATCAATAAAACAGGGCATCTGGGAAGCATCTTCTTTCTTCGAAAAACATCTCGATTTTCTGATTACTAATAATGGCAACTGTCTTAGCTACTTCTCTATGGATGTCATAAAACACCCTCTCCAAGGCAACCTACAAAAGAAAGCTTTTGATTGACTTAGAGTTTCAGAGAGTTAGAGTCTATGACAGTAGAGCAGAGCCATGGTGGCAGGAAC
>NW_004949105.1:1840504-1868944 GCF_000317375.1 Microtus ochrogaster | reverse complement strand
CAATGAGGGCTGATGAGAAGCCAAGGACAATGGCACGGGGTTTTGACCCTACTTCATGTTCTGGCTTTGTGGGAGCCTAGCCAATTTGGTTGTTCACCTTCCTTGACATGGACGGAGGGGGGCAGACCTTGGACTTTCCACAGGGCAGGGAACCCTGACTGCTCTATGGACTGGAGAGGGAGGAGAGGAGTTTGGGGGAGGGGGAGAAGGGTGGGAGGAGGGGGAGGATAATGGGAGGCTGGGAGGAGGCGGATACTTTTTTTTTCCTTTTCTCAATAAAAAAAAATTTAAAACAAAACAAAACAAAACAAAAAAACTACACAGCCTGCTCCAAGGTATATACCTCCTCCAACAAAGCCATAGCTCCCAATTCTTCTCAAACAGTTCTACCAACTGGGGAACAAACATTTAGCTACATGAGTTTATAGGAACCATTCTTATCGAAAACACCACACTAAGGTTATTGTCTATGCATTTAAAGTCAAAATATGTAAAACAGGGTTAAAGACATATACACGTTTGTACTATGAACTGTGAGTTATCAAAGAAGTAGGGCGTTATCAGCTACTGTTGTATCTGTAAGCAAAGACTAATCTTTCTCTAAGAAGCAATTACAGGGCCCAATAGTTCGAACTCTTAGAGGACCACAGTTTGGTTCCTAGCATCCTGTTGGGTGGCTCATAATTGACTGTAACTTGCTCTGGGGTTTATGACTCTTCTCTTCTAGCCTCTGAGACCACCCGGATGGACATGATTATACTCATAAATAGACACAAATATAAATTAGTCACAAAAATGTATCTTTGAAAGAATTAATTTTGATTAGGTATGAGTTGTGGCATAATGCTTGGTATTTTTAAGATAAATTTGTTTGATTTGTGTATTATACCTTTTGTGATTATAGATTTTGTAGAAAATGTATTCTCACGTTTAAAAAACAATTTTGAGAGAAAAGTATAGCCTCTGCCCACACACACAATGACCTTCACTAAATGTTTTACTGCTTAACAGTTTTTATCTTTTCTTAGTCAACTTACTTTTTGGTTTACTCAATTATAAGGCATCATGTTCCCAGAACAAGAGATTGAATTTACTTAAGTAAAGCCTATAAATGATCCCATGTTCTCTTCCAATTATTTACATATGTCTTTTTATATATACTTTTCTGTAATTAAGTGCTAGGAGAAGATCATACAAATTTAGGCATTATTAGTGGAGGTTTCGCTCGAGAAGTACACAATAGTTTTTTTCTGATGTTAAGTAGGAAGGGATTTGTAAATAAATAAATGAAATAGCAAACTAATACACCCACAGCTCAATAAACTTAGTTCTCAAGTTTCCTGAGAGTTGGTGCATCCTAGACCCTCGGGAGGAAAAAAGCAAAGGTATACACGAGCAGACATCATGAGAGTCAGGGAAGTGGGGACTTGGTGGTCTGTGGGCTTGACAGTGCTCCACTTGGTATCTTCAAATTCCCTCAACCTCTGGTTTATTCTAGTTTCTCTACCCCATAGGCCTCCAGGGTGCTCATAACAGAAATAGCAGCAATGACCATCTGCCCATGAAAAATCTTCTAGCGTATGAACCAGAGTCTGGAACCTCAACTCTGTGTCCCCCAACATATACCTTAAGCAAGATCCTTTCTCACAAACCACAATTAATTATTAATCCTCCCTGACTGGCATAAATTACAGTTATGTTATTTCTGCATTATAATGGCTTTTCAGTTGCCTCCAGTGTTTAGTCTCCCTCCATCTTTTTTAAAGCATAAAATTATGGAAGGTGTAGGTGAGCCATACTTGGAAGTCATCTAAACTTGAAAGACCAAGGTGCCATGAACAAGGTTGTGGCAAAGTCATCAGGTCACAAACCTTGGGACAAGGCTGTGCTGGCTGTGTGTTTGAGGGGAACATACTCTGTGCTTTCTCAAGGCAGTGATTCATATCTGTCAGGAATATGCCGGGGATGGTGGAACTTTTTGTTGGGAGGGTACTTTGAGGGTCACAGAGCTCATCTCTAAGGCAGAATAGCATTCTCACTACTACACAGTTACGAAAATGAATTCCTGAGAGAGGCTATATGTCCTCCAAGGGGGATCTGCAAGACTATCATAGGCAATAATTGTTGGAAATAATTTAGGTAAGGTCTTGCCTAGAGACAAAAGCAGAGGGCCGACAACCACTTCACTCCGCTCCAATCCCCACACCCCATTTGGTAATTTAAATTCACAAGCTCTACTGGCAGACTCATCAGCTGGTCAAATAATGAATCTATTTTTTATCTTGTCATGCCCTGTGCTAATGTAAGCCCGGCTCTCTTTCATGGAAATGAGAGCCGGGTGTCTGATCCAGCTGCACTGGACAGCAGTGGAATGCAGCCCCGGTGCAGGGTAGCAGAGAGCTTAAATTGACAAGCGCTCGCTGCAAGTTTCACATTCCAGGTGACGACTGAGCATTTTGTATATCCATTCAGGGCGTTTGTTTCTGAGTGCTCAGATAAAGTGGGATCTTAACCAGCAATCACCTGCTCATGTAGGAACAGCTGACCTGGATTAATTAATGTGCTTATGTGGAGGGCAAAGTGGTTCTGAGCCTTGAGGAAGTGATTTTAAGAGATTTGAGTAAGAGAATTTAAGAGATGAATATTGAAGATGATCAATATTTTAAGACAAGAAATACCAAACACTTCTGTTCACAGGACCTCGGGTTCTTCACAACAGACTTGACCTGAGATTTATATTTGAAAAAGCAAAGTGAGAAACATAATCTAGATTCTATGTAGGGTGGAAGAGGATATTGTAGCATTAGATGCAATAGCGAAGTCTGACTTCCTGACAAGGACAGAAATACGACAGAGACAATTCAATAAGAAATACTGAGGCATTGCCACGGGAATATGTTATAACTTAGCAATGTGTCTTCATGGCATCTCTATGATTGTCACACTTTTAAACTAACTCTAATTTTACTGTAATATATATATATATATATATATATATATATATAACACATTATTTTTAAATTCATTTTTTTGGTGTGTGTGTGTGTGTGTGTGCACGTTTGGATATCCTCAGAGACCAGAGGCGTTCATTTTTCCTGGATCTTAAGCTGTAGTGAAAGTTATCCAAGGGCATGGGTTCTGGGAACTGAACTCAGATCCTCTGTAAAAGCAGGGGTTCTGTAAGCTGCCTGTTCATCTTTCCAGCCGATGGAAATGTATTTTTAAAGGGTTGACCTTGTGAAATGCCTCCTCTATAAACTTTAGATTCATGTAAGTCATTGCGGGACTCCTCGGCTCACTGATAAAGCAACAGTGACCAAGTCGAGTAAACTGGACACAAATCTCAATTGCACTTGCACAGTTGAGCCCGGATTCACCCAACATACATTAAGACACTTTTCAACAGTGACAGTAGGAATTCAAGCCACTCTAAAAACCCAGGATTCCTTCTCTCCATGAACTTAGAACTCCACTGATCCCTGAACTATTTAGTCAGTGGTTATGTTATATATCTTCTTTCCCAACTCCTTGTTTTTTTTTAATTTTAAGACACAGAAGGTTATTGACCTCAACCTAGACACCTATAGAGCTTGGAAGTGGACGACTTGGAAGCACACATAACTAGGGTCAAGGAAGGATGATAAGATATTCATGCTGCCCAGAGGGAGCCAGGGAAGGGCGGAACAAATTCTTTCTGGCAAGGGTGTCATTGGCTTCCTTGGATGAGAAAGGAGGTTGGAAGGAAATGGAGCATATGAAATGTGAGTTTTCACAATAGAAGCCTTAACCCCATTTCCAAGGCTAACCGACCTTTCCCCATTCCTTGCTCAGGCTCCCAATTAGTCCCTAAATCTCGGGCTTGTTACCCAGGAAAGTCTCGGTTGCTTCAACATAAGATGCTAAAAATTCTGCTTACCTACTTCTAGACTCTCAAGGGTTTGGTTCCTAATTGCACTGCCCTGTGTTTGGTCTCAATTACCATCCCATTCTCTACGATTCAATGGGAAACTTCCAATGGCGAGACTTTCTAGTTTGACAGAATCTACCCTATGCTCTTAGGGTTTATTTCAAGCCAATGGATCTCAGAATTGTCATAATTATCTTATTTTTTTCTGAAAATTAGGTATTCAGCTTCAAAATCCATATTCTAAAGCAACCTAAAAGGTAGATTTTGGAAAAGAAGTATGAGTGAATGCAGACATCTTATTTCCAATACATTGTTGCCTAGGTAACAAGGCTTATCTAAGCATTCTGAATTGGAAGGCTTTGCTCATCTATATTTGGGCATCAAATCTGCTATGAAGGCAAGTTTCCATGGTGCTTGTAATTATATAACTGTTTCCCAGTATTTGGGGGGAGGAAGTTGTATGTCATATGGGTATATTTCAGGCTCAGATATATTAACCAATCAGTCACATCCCCAGGTGAGAGTTTCCCACACTAAATTTCTGAGATGTGCATTCGCTGATATTGTTACAAATAATTTAGTGTTTGGGCCATGAACTGAAAGTGGAGGAGAAGGGATTAAAAAGGGGATAGATCCTGAAAGTTAGCGAGGTAACTGTCAGCAGCAGCCAAGGACTCATGGCCGTGACTGATGCTCACACCAATGAGGCAACCTCTCTCTAGAGAAACATAGCCCCTGCTTCCTACAGTGTTTGGGGAAGAAATGCTGAGTTTGAGGCAGTTGGGTTTAGTTAGAAAGACTCGAATGCATTAAAAAATATGTAAAGACCTGTTAAGTCTTCCAGTAGTTGTTCTAGAGACAGCACCAAATTGTCTAGACTGTTGGAAACATTGACACGCCTATGAATATAGTGTCTACCAAATCCACAGAAAGCAGTAATGATGAACACAAGTATTCTAGAACAACAACAACAAAAACTAGATCTGCTTAGCTGATTTAAAGAATTCAGCTACAGACTAACTAATGAACGCCTTACCCAGCAGCTTTGGTGCATGTTAGTCTTTTGACTTTCCAGTTCCATTTCTCTGCCTATTGGTTATCTTTACTTCATATACATTCGAAGCTCAACACAGATGCATTGGCATACATCATTGTGCTAATAAAATGGAGGGATGCTCTTTCTGTCTCACTCATAGGAGTTGGTCTCAAGGTGCAAACTTTCTGAGCATCCGGGAGACTGGGAATCTCTGCAAACTACGTCTCTGTGCTCCTATGGTGCCTCCAAGTTATAAAGGGTAGGAACGAGAAGCAAAGCAGTTTCTTGTACTTACACTCTCAGCACCCTTGTGCAAACAGGAGTGATGGTGTGTGTGTGTGTGTGTGTGAGTCTGAGAGAGAGAGACAGAGACCTATAAGCCAGAAAAACTCTCTCTAGATACAAAAGTACATGCACTTTATGTACACATATAAAGTCCTGTATGTATTCATGGTTATCACATATGCAGGCAATATAGAAAGAAGTAACTTCTTTCTGAAACGTTCAAAACTATTTTTGTAATCTAAACAGTAGCTGATATATGGCAGAAAGTAAATATGTCAGAAGAAGCATAGAATTAAGTTATCAGATAAAAGCTAAAGACTGGGCTGAGATCTTTTGAGCTCTTTAATACTGAAAAAAAAAACCTACTTCTTCAAGTAACCACTTCTTTATAAGGCTATTGAGAACAGAATAGGCTATGTACCCAGTCTCTCTCCGTTCTCACTGCACCTGAAATGAGATTTTATCTCTCTGCCCGGCAAGCAGCCAGAACTATTCATGGGTGTAGTATTAGCCAGAGAGGAGCAGTAGCGTCCACAGGTTTCCGAAGGGCTTGGGAAGAAGTGAGCTGATGGGTTTGGAAAAAGCAATTTATTTGTAACCCAAACTCTAAGAAAACCACCCAGGTCTCCTGGGAAGTTTGTATCCTAGGTACAATAAGAAAAAAACAAAACAAAACAGGAGACATGTTTCCTTCTCCTTTCTGATGGAGCAAAGTAAGGTTCCAAGAGAGTCTGTGATACCACATGTCAACCCTATTAAATATAGACCAGCATCCCATTGTGATCAATGATTTCCACCTCTGGTCAATGAATGTTTTTTTTTTCTTTTTTAATTCTGCATCATACAGGCTGCATGGGTCACAGAAATCATATGTTAACATTAAGCACTAAAATGTTGTAAGGACATCAGTTGTCAATTTACACCATTCATTTACTTTTATTCTTATTATTGCCATGTGAATTTAACCCATATTAATGCCGTTAATAAGGAAGAGTGCACAACACTGGAACACAGACAAAATGTCTAAGCCATCTTTCAAGTTATTGTTTCCTTGGGCCTCCACACACTGAATGCAGGAATTACAGGCACCTGGCTGCTGTGCTCAGCTTCAAGGTCTTTCATTTATTTGGTCCTATTAATGAAGACTTTCTGTGTGTGTGTGTGTGTGTGTGTGTGTGTGTGTGTGTGTCTGTAGGGAAATCTACCCATCCCTGCATCCCTGGGCCATCACATGGTCCCTCTTACTGATCCTTAATGCTCTAAAGGAAAATTTCTGAAGGGATTTTCTAAAGAATAATGTTAAGGTGGAAAGTTGAACTTCAGCTTAGGACTGCAGAATTCAGGCAAAGACAAGCTCACCACTCCGAGATGGAGGTCTCGACTTCAATATCCGTAAATCAGCAAGACGTCAAAACTAGTTGGTGACAGGAGCGCATCTTAGCTCCGAGAAGAAAAGACTGGGGTTCTTCTTCCTTTTAAGTACTTTTTCATTTTTCACATCTTCAGAAAAATGAATGTTGAGTTCTCCCCTTCTAATTCAAATCAAGCAGTGCTTGTTTGTGCCTACTTCATGTTTACAAGTGAGAAACAGAGAAGCTACCATGCAGACCTACTAAGTGTGTGGTGCATGATTGGGATGCTGGGTGGATCAATGGCCTTAATCGCCTAGGACATCAGCTAATGTTAGTCTCGAGCTCAATGATGGACGCAGTGTGATTGTGTGAACAGGCTTCAATGATTACAAAGGCAATATATGTATTGTCAAGATAGTTGCAATATATTAAAGACTACTCAACTATAATAAGGGGTTTATGGCAGGAATGTTTCAGGAAAAACCTGTTTCAAATAAGCTTTAAATTACCATATATGTGAAACACTTGGCTCTATATCCTTCTTAGAAAAACACAGAAAAATAGTTGAACAATCTTTACCTATAAGAGGCATAAAGATAATTTATATAAAACACCCACTGACCAGGAGATATTCAGGGGACAAGCTCTAATTGTATAAAATGAAGCCCTTATATAAATATCTCAGTAATTTTGTTCAATACTAACTGGAAAAGTCATTTGAAGCCATGAAAAGATTTACAAACTGGGGAGATTGAACAAGAATGTGGACAAATAAAAAAAATTCAAATACCACATCAAAATTATTGGCAAAAATATGAAACAGAAAAAATGGCCAATGCTTGCCTTAGATATAATTCTGCATTATTAGATGCATTTTTAAAATTTGATATTGCCATTAAAATGCATGTGTTTTTGATATATGAGGAAGTTATTTTTTTATAATGGTTTTTAGATTAATTGAGTTTTTACAAATCTCTGATGCTCTGAAAAAAACTAATTTACTTTTCTTCATGGTGATATTGGTATGTAGTGTACGTGGCTCAGGCTAGCCATGAACTCATGAACTCACACCCCGGATTCCCAAAGAGAAACCCTTCTATCACAGCGTTCTGAGACTGGGAAGACAGGCGTGGCTTACCCCTTGCCTTTCGCCTCCTTACATCCATCTCTCCAAACAGTTGTTAAGCAGAGACTTGGAGATCCAGCTCAGAACAGGGCACAGTACCTGATATCATTTGTTCAGTGCTGTTTCAAGATCTTTCTCTCTGTTGTGAACCTTAAAATATATAACTTGTCTCATTGACTGCTGGGGAATAGCAGTGTGCAGGACAGCACAGTTAGCTTGAGGGTAGTTGGCATACATGTAGGCCTAGGGGATCCCTAGAGTTTTGGTTCTGGCTTCTTGAATGTGAGACCTGAGACCCACTCTTTGTTGCTACAATGTTGGTACCGAAACGCTTCACAGAGGATAAATCAAGCTGTCTTCAGGGATGCTCCAGAGAAGCCACCTGAGAATAGATGGCAATGGCTATTGATTTAGACTCTCTGTCCTCCTAGGATCCTTCAGAGGAACATCCACCTGATTTCATATACTGAGGCACCGCCTTTGGCTAGAGTTAATTTCCCAGAAGAGTGGATGAGGTCACAGGAAACATCTTCTCTCCTGCTTGGAACACACCACACTGCAGCCTTACAGATTATGAAGGCCAGTGACCAGGTCAGATGAAGTAACTGGAAGAACAAGGGGCTGCCAGCACTAAGTGATCCCCATCCATAAGTGAGCATCAGTTACCTGTAGGGCCGGGGACCTGATCTTTACTATCTTCCCTGCATTTCTCTCTACCCGTGGGACCATAAGATTAATAAGTGTTCCTCATATGTATTCTGGCTGATACCACTAGGCAATTTTCCTACCCCATGTTTCCAAAGTTGTTGTGAGTATGATGTGTGGGCACAGGGACATCAGATGATAATCTGGATACCTTTTGTAGTTTGCCTCAGTAACATTTAAATATTTATTAAGTTGTAAACATAGTTAATAAGAGTACTTTTATAAGCCATCGAAGCATTTTCCATAACACAAATTGATTATTATGGAAGACATTGCTCACATCATGGGCACGGGGTCTGCAGAGCAGAAGAAGCATGCTCAGAACACACGGAGATCCCATTGGATGCATTCACAGATGTGCTGCCTGACTCACGAAGTCGGTGCCGTGTCTTAAGTGGACTGTTAAAAAGCACCCAGCATTAGAGAGCAATCCTGCCCATCTGGTTTTGCTCTCAAATTTCTGTCTTGGTCTCCATGGAGATTACCTTCTTGCCTTTCATTTTCCCAGAGGCACCTCGGAATAATCACTTGCTCTTTATCAATGCTCGCTCATATTCTCCACCACTGTCCATCTCAACAAAGCTTTGAAGCTGCAGCCTCAAGATCCCCTTTCTCGCCTGACCGCCTTGGCCATAGCGTCTAAAACATCACACAAACTGGGACTGAGAGGGATTGCCCCCTTCAGTGTGCAAAGGGAGCCTGGTTGCAGATCGGCTCCTCCAGGGCATGCCCACTTACAAGTTTTCCTCTGCATATTAGTGAATGTCTCCATTCTTCTATAGAGGTGATTGACAGGAAAGAATGACATCCGAGGTGTGGATTATACAGCAGCCACACAACTCAAGATAAAATGGGGAAAAAAAGCATCCAAGAATCAAAGAAACAAACACAAAGAATGTTTAAAATGCATTCAGTAAGAGAATATTCCTACCTGTCATGCTGAAGAACTAAGAATGTGGAAATATTTGGCACTCGATGAAACAGTTCATGAGATAGAAGCACACGTTAGCATACGACAGATGCTGTCTGATCTCTAAAGATCTCTGAGGAAATTTCAACAGTATTTACCTAAAGATAAAGGGGATTTGTGAGCTTCCTGAGACACAGTGGGTGCTGCAGCTCCAGGAGGCCATTGAGAAATAACGTTGAGACTGAGGAGACAGTGTGGTGTCAGGATTTGTTTTCTCTAGGTGTATCAAACAATGGTGTCACACTCAGCACTTCTGCTCAAATAAATATTGCCATTGTCCTAGCATTGAAGGGAGAAAAATTGTCAGGACCTCCCAGTGGAGCCAAATCCAAGAACTAAATAGGGTTGAAAATGGAGAAAGTAACAGGATTGATCAGGGCCTGCAATCCTGAGAGAGAGAGAGAGAGAGAGAGAGAGAGAGAGAGAGAGAGAGAGAATATATATCAAAGTTCAAGGCCCACATGGAAAACTTCTCCAGATCCGAAATAAAGAGTAGAACCTTTGCCTGCCACAATGACCCAAGGACCAATCCCAGTACTGAACAAAAGAAATGGATTCAAATTATTGTTCATAGAAAGAAACTATGCCTGTGACCTTAAACTTCAGTGCCCACAAACACACTCATATTATATGCCAGCCATGCCCACCTATTTACACCTGATCCATGGGCTACTACAACCAGGGCAGAGCAGACAAACATCTTGACCAATAAATACTAATAGGTAGAATGGCTATAGGGGAGTGTGTGCTTGCTATAGTAGCCTCCCAGGCAGTTTCTATTCTAAATAAAAGCTCACTTAAAAAGAACTTTCTGCTCTTTGTGTTTCATGTCCATTTTGTGCTTTTTAATTGACTTTTATGTATATCTTCAGTGGAATCATGTTGAAATATAAACGGTGTACAAATCTCCAGGGCTGTTCTCAGAGGTTTTCTAATTAGATTTCATTACATCATATACTACATAGTGATGGAATGGATGTGGGAAACAGGAGGAAAAAGGGAATTCTCACCAAATCAAGGCTCAGGTCAGCACTGAGAACTGGGTGTCAGGTGGTGGTGTAGTCCACCATGGGCTCCAAGTCTTATTGGTGTCTCTTGTTCTAAGAGAATCACTGGATATAGCAGGCTTTCAATTCTTTTCCACAATGACAAATGAGTTTAGTGATGTTCAATTCTGCAGCATGTAGGTCAATGGGAGAGTGCAGGGATAGGGCGTGTGGCCTCCAAATCCACCTGCCTGCTTGTCTAGATGAGTTCAGGTTTCTTTGGTCTGATTTTGTCAGGGAGGATTTCTCTGGCATTTTTTCACCTCATTCATTCAGTTCACCAAATCTACCTTTATTCTAAGGCAATAATGATGACTTATTTCGGGACCGTTTTCTGATAATTGGGAATTCGTATTCCAGGTTCGGCTTCCTTGGTAACTAGGTTCTTATTCTGCATTAGATGAATGTGGAGATACAGCCTGCAGGAAATATCTCAGATGTTTGTGTTTACAAGACGCCAAATGCACTGTGATGCTCTCCAAAAAAAAAATCCCTTGTAAATAAATGAACTAACTTTAAAAAGTTTTATTCTGCACATACGACAAAACTCATTCAACAAGAATTTTAACATCTTCAGGTGGCCTGCTAAAACTTTGTTGTTTTAAATAAATATCATTATTTTCTCTAGTCCAATGTAGACATGAATCATATATAATTTCTATGAAGGAAGGAAACTACAAGATCATGGAGGCCTGAAGACTAATGGTGTTATAGCATAAGCTACTTAAAATAGAACCCAGAGAAATGCAGTCCATGACTACCATCAAATCGGCAGAGACGTGGAGGAGCAGCTCTGAGTCCTCTGCCGGATGACATGGTCAGCTTGAATGTATCCTTGTCCTGGTGTGCATTCTCTGTCTCGTATTACTGTAAGCCTCTTCCCAAGCCTTCTTGCTAACTTTAACCTCATTGCTGACTGCATGCTAAGGGGATGTGCACCCTTCTCAGGAGCACACAATCCACAGAAACACACTCAGGCCCATGCTAGGGTCTACAGCTATCCTGTTGACTGGGACACTTCCATAATCCTTTCAAAAGTGGTGATACCATCCACTGTTCAAAACACAAACAAAAGTCAGACTTGAAGTAGCTTTAAGCCCTTCCGCATCTAAAGTAACAACAGTGCCTGGAACTAAATGAGGCAAAGGAAAACTACCCGGTGCTACCTGAGGTCCAGCTGGGTCGCTTTGTTTTTTCACTCAAAGGGGGAAAAAGGAAACATTAAGTACAACAGACCCGGATGTGGCTCAGGAGAAGCAAAGAGCTGGCTAATCAGCTGAGCGAGAAGACAGCTGTGTATCTTCATCAGCTATTCACCCAGCAGGACCACTGTCTAAGGCACTGTGCTGGGTTAACACTTATATCAAAGTGGAAAATGGAAAAGGAATGGCAAAAGCCCTGGTGTCTCAGTGCCCATAGGGAAGACAGACAAAGGCAGACATGCCCGGGAGCAAGGTGACCATCCATGGATAGCACAGAGTGGCTGGGATGGAAGGAAGAACAGAGACAGTCAGAGCTGCTTAGACTGGGTGAGGTACATTTAAGTGGGTCCCATGAGGAAAGCTGGACTCCACCAAAACCCACGATTCAACACACACTTCCAAAGTGTGAACCAATCTGTCATCTTCTTACAGTTACACCCACGCCCATCATTGCTGATGCTTCCAGACTTCACTGTTGTTGGTCTTGTGAGAATCCACATGGTGTGCTTTCTTCTGGATATTATTATAAAGCAGTGAACTATTTCTAACATAAATTTTGAGAAGGGCTGATAAGCAAACTTCAGACTAGAGACAGGTAAGAACATTAAATTTTAATTTACTTAAACTTTAAAAAGGAGAAATTAGACCTTTTGAACATTTGATACATAAAATATGCTCAAAAAAGCTGCTTACATTCTTCTTGCGTTAAGGATAAAAATGTGGGCCAGAGAGATGGCTCAGTAATTAAGAACTTTATCAGAGGACTCAAATTTGGTTCCAATCCTCCTCTTCTCCAGACTCACAATTACTTGTAACTCCAGGTACAGGGGATCCAATAACTTAAGGCACCCCTACTCAGGTGCACTTCCCTACAAACACACACACATACACACACACATGCACACCAAAAAACATGTATAATTTGAAAAAAATAAAGAATATAAAATGGAAGTTAATAGAAAGAATTAGAACATTTCTCAATAAAGAGAAGGGTGTAGGCATGTGTGCAATGTGTGTCCTGTTGGGTGGGGGGGGGAGGCTCTGTGGCATACATGCTTTCTAAGGTCTATATTTGAATTTAATTTTTTTTTTGTTTCTTGAGTATGAGCATTTCACCTCGAAGAAAGTATGAGCCCAAGGAGACCAGCATGGAATGGCACACCGCATGGAACTAGAGTTTCAAATGGTTTAGAACGGCCATGTAGTTGCTGAGAACTGAGTTCAAGTTCTCTGGAAGAGCAGACAGTGTTCTTAACCACTGAATTATATCTCCAGTTTTAAACCTGTATTTTGATGAACATCTAGGATTCAAATCTCAGCAAGTAAACTATTAATCAACCTCTTTATTCCATTTCTCTACCCGCTTTCCCAACGAAGATCCTATAAAATCAAGACTCCCTTGAGAAGGCATGTCATTCGGCTGAAAGTTGCACAGAGAGCCACCTTCTCCCTGGAGACATGGTTGAAGGCTTAGACTATCACAGATGTGTGAAAGTCCTGTTTGCTGTCTTCGGAATGATTGCCATAGATCAGTGGTTTGCAAAAGCAGCTAAAAAGTGGTTTTTCTAAAGCCTAGGCAGAAGCCAGAAAACACGGAGGGAAAAAAGGGTAAGAAGGGACACAAACATTATAGAACTCCCTGTGCCCTTGAGACAACTTTCCACAGAGGGTGTCACTACAGTGGGTAATATTCAGAGCAGAAAGCTGTGTCTAATCTCAACTTTCAAAATTGAACTATCTTTTGGTGTATGAGAGAAGTTTGTGTGTGTTTGTGTGTGTGCGTGTGCATTTATGCCCTCACATGCCTATCAGGGTGCATGTTTAGAGGTCAGAGGATAATCTCAAATGTTGGTTCCTTCCTCCACTGTACACCTTGTGTGAGGCAGAACACAATTGCTTGCATCACCATGTCTCACTTTCACGTGTGTTCTGGCAACGCACACTCAGCTTCTCAGACTTGTGAGGCGCTGTTCTTACCAACAGAACTGTCCCCTAACCCCTGCTCCCAGTCTTAGAAGAGACACTGGACTCAGAGTTGTCATAAGTAAACTTCACATTGGAGAGATTAGCAAATGAACAAATTGGGTTTTTTTTTTTTCATCCCTTTCTTGAAACTTTCTCTAGTAAGGAAAATTCACATTTGGGGAGAGAGATTAGTGTTGGGCATAGTGGGTGAGAAACAGCTTTGGAATGCAGCTTTCACCTCTCTGGCAGGTGTACCCCATATCCCACTGATCATACACGAGTGATATCAATTTATACTTAGCCACCAAGCCCTCTGAGAGAACTCTCCTGGAATCTATTCTTGCAGCTCTGTCACTTTGCCAGGAATGGCAAATCTTGAAATGTGGCCAATTTCCCTCATGCCTCTAAATAAAATAGTTGTAAAATACTTCATTTCTCATTTCTCAAATATCCAAAATAATCTTTTCTGCATAAAGCCATTCATCTATCTAAATAGTTGAAAATAGAAATAGTACATAGCCTCCTGGCTCGCTTGTGTATTCAGGCTCCTGCCTAGCTGTGAAGTTACCTTTAAGGAAAAGCAGGAACCAGGAACTTAGCATTAGAGAAAAGGTCAAGTGGGCCTTTATAATGCCAAACTTTTACAAAACAAATGACCACTGTAGACTTAAGGGGTCCACAGTAATATCCTTGGTCCCTGAGCTCTGAAATCTTATCTTGCCTTCTCCTTCACCCAGAGTCTTTGAGATGATGTCAAATAAAACTCTAATTATCCAACTTAACCTGACACATGAACAGCTAATTAACGCCTGTGTAAATTACTTCTTCAAGTTTTAAGCCCAATGCCAAACATCCATGTCCCCCTCTTCTGACCATTAGCCCTTTGCTGCCAATTTTTTGCAAGGTAACAGGTCTCAGAATGAATTAGCAACCTGCTTTCCAGCATAGGGCTACTATTGACAGCATGGAGGCCTCACTCTAGGGGATGCTCAGCAGAGCGCCCATGCCATCTCTTAGTCAAGGTACAAAGGGCTGACTCTCTGAAGGACACTGTAACTTTAAGACGAGGGAATGTGGAAGGACGAAAATAGCGCCAAGTGCAATCAATGCAAGGCTGAGAAATGCTTTGCTTTTCTTTCTCGCCTCCCACTTGATTCCGTGAGTCACAATGAGCTCTCAGCCTGTTGCCAGCCACGACTCAAGGCTAGGCTGCCACAGCAAGGAGCCCACAGTTTGGAGTGCAGAGCTGGGGGAAAAAGACCTCACCCTGCCTCTGCCTTTCAGCTAGTGATGCACCTGCCAGGTGAGAACCAGGACTCGGGGTGTTACTTTACTTACTGTACGAAAGAAACTAAATTGCACCCGAGCTGGGTACAATTTACAATCCAGTTTTCCTAAGTTATGGCTGTTTTTCAGAAGATAGCCCTTGCCTTATCAGCATTATTTCCTGCTGCTTCTGTTCTACTACTTCCCTGAACCCCAGGAAAACCAGTGCCCTTTAGTAAATGTAAACCTGTTTGTCCCACAGAATCCCAGCCTCCAGGCATCTGAGCAGCATTTTGCCTCTGTAGACTCAGAGGCGCCCTCTAGCCCCAAGCTCCGGGAGTGCAATTCTGAGCTGGTCTTGGGAAGCACACTGGCTGGCGGCCAGTTATCAGTTTGAGCTATTTCTGCTACCTGTCTGGCTAATAGTCTTTAAAGTCCCATCTTAGCTATTTCTTCTACAGAACAGATGTTGCCCAGAAGGAGGTGATGCAATTGACGGGCCCCACCCTCACACCTGCAGCTGTGGCCTTCCCTGCTCTCCTTAGAAACAAAGGTTGGAAAACAGCCTTTTCCTAGGTAGGATGATGTTTCAATGATAAATGCTCCTTTGCCCTGCTACAAAATGGTCTCCCTGCTGCTAGTACTGTCCCAACTGTGATTAAAGTGTTCACAGCAAGAAGGAAGACTTAAATATCAGAACCCCTTAAATATTAGAAGAGAGTGAATGAAAGGCAGAAGGGCAAATATGGTAAAGGCATTGTTTTATCGTTGACTCCAGGTGGAAGGAATTGTAGGTGTAGCTCCTATAATCCCTCATTGTTTAGGTTTATTCTATGTGAATGTATGTTTTGCGTATGTGGGTTTTGGCATACCGTTTCCATGCAGTGCCCAAAGAGGGCAAAAGATGAAGTTAGATCTTCTAAAACCAGAGTTACAGATGGTTGTCTGCTGCCATGTGGATGCTGTGAACCAAACCTGAATCCTCTACAAGAGCAACCTGTGCTCTTGACCACCGAACCATCCCTTCCGGCCCTCTAATCCTTCCTTTTGAGTATGAGTAACAATATTAGAGACAAGTTAGTTCAGAGAGAGGAAGCTCTGAAATTAAGTTCATATTGTTTAAAATAAAACTCATCTGTGACCACTCAGACATTTCAAGTTCTACTTAGGCAAACAATAATAGTTTCATCTGAGATTAAAAGTCATTTGGATATGGTGGGTGCCAGAGAACCCCTGAAATAAAGACATGGAGGTAACTGGTTCAAACTGGTTCATGACATCTCCTCCCTTTGCTCTTACGGCATTGCCAACACTGGTTGTTTAAATGCCTTGGTCAAGAGTCAATGAGATAAACTCCTAGCATTGCATTTGACAGTTTTTGAGTATGAATTATTGAGGATGCTGCCAAGCACTAGAAATACCTTCCCAGGCCCCTGTTTCCCAAGTCACAACGCTGTAAGCTGCGGAGGCCACGGAAGAGCAGGTTTTGACAGCTTTGCTTGGTTCTACATGAAGGAGCCTCCTTTTATTTTCTGAAGTTTCTGTCATAGAAACTGGTCAAATGTGCTGACCACATATGAAAAATTTGTGGGAAGCCTGACCCTCTAGAGAACACAGGCTAGATTCAGGAGAAAACCTAGAGAAGAGACCCCGGAAACACACAAACAATCCAGCGAGATGACAAAGTCCCCATTCTCATGTAACGTAATCACACCCGGGTATTTTAGTTATCTCAATTCAGGACCCCACCCCCTTCATTAGGAAGCCCTGTCATAGGAGACATGCTGATTGTGCACACCGTAAGTGGCCTTCATTCAAAAAATTAAAAGGGCAGGAAGGGGACAAGGAAGCTTGCCAGAGGAGGAGGAAAAATTTTTTACATATTCCTGTGAAGGGCTGGGCTGCCATCAAAGCTTCCTCCTTTGGGGAGATTTGCTATGGCTTATGGTGGATGAGCCTTCTCAGACTGATAGTAAGTCGTTCACGATTGTTCTCTCCCAAGTTCAAAAGCAAGCATAAGAAATACACCTATGTGGTGTAGGGGGGTTCTTGGTAGGGATCTGTTCTTTACACAGCACGCTGGTGTTTCAAGTTTACACATGTCTCCAATTCTTAAAGCCATGCTTCCTAGACTGGTGAAGTATCTTCATTGCTTTTCTATTGCTGTGAGGAGACGCCATGACAGAGGGGACTTAGCCAAAGAATTTAATAGTGGCTTCCATTTTCAGAGGATTAATCCATGACAATCCTGGTGATAATCATGGCAGCACAGCAAGAGAGAGAGAGCTAGCTAGGAATGGGACCAGGCTTTTGAGACCTAAAGCACACCTACACTGATATGCCTTCTCCAACAAGGTCACACTTCCTAGTCTTTTCTGAACAGCCCCACCAACTGGGACTAGATATTCAAATACATTAAAACCACCAGCGACTCATGCTTATTTCTGGCTCATTGGCTTGGCAGCAACCATGCCAGGGAAAGAGAGTGTTCAGAAAGTTGATTTTACCCAAAATTCATTAGGGGTTGGGAGGGATCATTATCAGCCTTGTGTGAAGAGGCATTGTCCCCATCTTCTCACACCTACCAAGTTGACTGACAGACTGCAGAAGTTCTTTCTGCTCTGTTACACTGTGCCCACAGCTAGGGGTTATTCTCAGATGGGCTTGGTGCCTCTCTCCTGCATGGAGTTTTGAACTCACCTGTAAAGTTGACTGTAACTTTAACCTGAAGATCATTCTACTACACATTCAAGGACAACCCATCCAGGTTCCTAGTGCACAAAGCACATTCCCAACATCCTTCCTGACTGAGAGGCTTTCACAGGATACCAGCAGCTCCAGTTATAGGGCAGTAAAGGGATAGGATGCTTCAGCAGTTTTGGGAGTAGCTATGGGGCTAGGAAATCTATTCCAGGTACATTAACTACTCACTTCCATATCTACTGAAATAGACAGTTCCCTAATACAGCAAGGCTGTGGGGAAAAGCAAACATCTGTTCAGACTAAAATTACAACCCCTGGCTTGGAGTGTCAGAGAAAATCAGGGACATGAGCCAATCACCTCTGCGCCAAGAGGCTGTGGGCCCTGTTTTCTCTCAGCAGGGATCTGGGTATCCATAGTCAAGCCCTTCTCCTTGAACATGTGCACGTCCACACAGTGTGGAGGTCTGTGGATTCTACTTGTAGAAATACTTTTATGTCTTAGGTTCGTAATAAATCATTATGTAAGTAAGTCAGGCATCAGGATTCTTGTTGCACATTTTCCAATAGCATAGTTGTTATGTAACTGTGGCAGTTCTGCTGTCTCGACTGTGACCAGGAGTCAGAGCAGTGAAGAAAAGTCGTGAGTATCTGCTTGTTTGCATCTGGACTTCGCAAGTAATAGTCCTTCAAAGTCCATATCTGATAGTTTAAAAATAAGCTCCTTCTTACTAGGAAATGCGCTGGATGCAAATGACAGAGAGAAAAACAGGGAATTCAGTCAGTCCTAAAGACATGCTCATACACAGGAAAGAGTACAGATTCCGGACAGCCATGGAACTTTGTTTAATTTTCTGTTCCAATTCACTTTATAAAAAAATAGTAAAAAAGATGTTTAAGTTTATAAAATGATGCTATAAAATTCTTAGGTTGCAGAGAGTGGTTAAATAGATGTCCATGTGGGATTAAAATGTTAAACAAGTCATTGGCAGTTCAAATGCACCTGACTAAAGGACTTTTCCATGGTTTTGGGTGTTCGTCTCCTTTTGAAACATTTTAGAGTTAGATGAGGCACACACATCGAGTGTTAGAATTAATTAGACTTAGGGCTCAAAGAAGACATATTTTAATGTTCAAATTGCCTAAAATATTAAATATTATCTAAGTCTAGACCATTAATAGTTGAAGTTTTGGAAAGAAAACCTTGAATGTGAGCTCCCCAGTTTTTCCCATAGCACGCCCTCATTGTACCAGAGGTCACTCAGTAAGCTCATGATTAAATCAGTGGAATGGATACCTGAAAAGACACAAATCATCTTCTGTGCACCATGCTAGCCCCAAACCTGAAGGGAAAATACCCATTCTCGACTGGCTAATTAGTAAGGTGAAACCCCCTAAAAACCATATATAAATCCTCCTGGAAATTGGAAGCAGACAAGATCACCAGGCAAAAGTTGGGGGCATGAGGGGCAGGAGTTAGAGGGAAGGATGGAGGGGGAGAGAAAGGGGAGAGCTTGGGGGACTGGGATTGTTGAGATGGAGGAAGAACAGATATGGGAGTAGGGAAGGAGATATCTTAATTGAGGGAACCATTTTGGGGTTTTACGAGGCTAGGCTCTGGAGGGGTTCCCAGGAGTCCACAGGGATAACCTTAGCTAGGACCCTGGGCAGTGGAGGAGAGGGTGCCTGAACTTGTCTTTTCCTGTAGTCAGACTGATGACTATCTTGAATATCACCATAGAACCTTCATCCTATGACGGATGGAGACAGAGACAGGGACCCACATTAGAGCACTGGACTGAGCTCCCAAGGTCCAGTTGAAGAGTGGAAGAAGGGAGAATATGAGCAAGGAAGTCAGGACCATGAAGAGTTGGTTCACCTACTGAGGCAGTGTGCCTGAGTTAATGGGAGCTCACTAATTCCAGCTAGACTGAGAATGAATGAGCATGGGATCAAACTGGACTCTGAATGTGGCTGACAATTGGGGAAGACAGTGGAGCCAATGATAATGGCACTGAGATTTGACTTTACTGCATTTGGGATCTCTACTGGCTTTTGGGGTTCCTATTTTCTTTTGATGCATACCTTCCTAAGTCTGAATGTAGGGGGGAGGGCCTTGGACTTTCCATAGGGCAGGGTACCTTGCCCTCTCTTAGGACTGGAGGTTTGGGGGAAGGGGGTAGAGGGAGCGGGAGGGAAGTGAGAGAAATATAAGAAAAATTAAAGAAAAAATAATAATATGATAAACATTGACTTCGAGCTAAGCGAACCTTTCTTCATTATATGACATCAATTATTTCCTAGAATGTTAGAATGGATTTGAGTTCAAGAGAAATTCAGGCCAGATAATTGGAGATCTCTGTATAAAAACACAAGGAGAGAAGGAGGGCGATGATGGTCAGGGTGCTGGTGTCAAAACTCTTGTGAAATAAAATAACGCAGAGATCACAGTTCACATTTTATCATATTTAATATAAAAACAAAACTGAAAATAACAATAATGTTAGTGAAAATAAGGGGAATGGGGGAGTGTGCTGTGCATTTCTAGTGATGTGATAAATGACTAGAATTGCAGTTAAAAATAGACATTAAGTGTCTCCTCTCTCACTCACTGTGAGACTGTTATCCTCAGAGCATGCTCTCTCTAGTGTCCACCCGAGTTTGATTATATATATCTGTACACACACACATATACATATGTTGGAAGAGGGGGCCACTCACTGGTCCCAACCACCCAGCCATGAAATAATCACACAGAAACTGTATTAATTAAATCACTGCTTGGCCCATTAGCTCTAACTTCTTATTGGCTAACTCTTACATATTAATTTAACCCATTTCTATTAATCTGTGTATCACCACGTGGCAGTGGCTTACCAGCAAAGTTTCACTATGTCTGACTCTGGCCGTGGCTCCATGGCTAACGTACGTTAGGGCCAAACTTTTGATTTATTCCCAAAGTCTCATGTTTGTGAAAGAATAGGTAATTTACAGAAGTTGGGCATGAATGAGTTCTAGACAATAGGAATACACATTCAACAAGGGGTGGCACTAGATTCTGGTAGAAATTCACTTTTACTCATACTGAAAAGTTATAACCCAGGTTGGGTTCGGAAGGTGTTATTTGCTTGCTGTCTATAGACTCTGAGGTAGGAATGAGATTGCAATTTTAAATAATTGGAAACATGTAAAGCAAGCAGGGAAGCATTTTGTGACATGTGGAAGACAATGTGGAACCCAGTGTCCCCACTGAGGGTTAGGTGTTTGGCTCAGAAAAGTGAAGTTATTCTGACTTGGTACCCACTGTGCCTCATATGAAGCAGCAATGATGTCTCTCACAGGAAAAAGATTGCTTTTCTAGTCCTTTAAAGAAAAGACTACCATGGCATAAACTCTTTGTGTAATAACTTATGGCCTCTTTAACTTACTGACTTATTTTCTTTCATAGATTCTTTCTAGTCATGCATCGGAAATTCATAGCGTTATTGTTAAAATGTCTCTCTGAGTAAGCATGCAAGGCTCCAAAATGTAATTAGGTGGCTACAGTTCTGTGAGACAGACATGTTATAATCCAGCCTGGAGAATCCGGATTCCAGCACCCTCAAGATCTGTAAATGTAGTTTTACCAGTAAGCAGGAAAAATATGAAAACACAGGACAGTGGGGTTAGGGTTGGGCTTAGCATGCAAAAGGGCTGCCGAGTGATCATGAGAATCCCTGTTCAGGTCTGTGGCTCCCGTGCATGGAAAACAGTCCTGCATGCTGGTGGACACCTGGAGAGGAAATCATCTTGTCCCGAGAGCCCAGATTCATGGAGAGACCTCATCTCAGAAAAGAAATGGAGAATGTCACTCCCTTCCCATCAGTCATCATCACTAGCTCCCTGGCTTGGGAAGAAACTTGGTGAGCATCTACATTGGAATTTGACTGGCTTGATCTAGTTCAAGATGTCACAGTCTACACCAATGTACATACTAGCAACACCTCATCATTACAAAGAAAAGAGCTCATAAAGCTGAGAAGTGAAATTGTGTGTGCGTGTGTGTGTGTGTGTGTGTATACGCACGCACATGCATGCATGTGCACATATGTTTCGGTTGGGTGGCTGGGAGATGAAAGTGGAGGGGCATGAAAGAGGTCATTGGGAAGGAAAGTAGAAGTAGGTTTGATCTAAGCAAGTTATATATGTGTGTATGAAATTATCAAGCAAAAAATAAAAGTATCTTAAAGTGTTTGTTTTGATTGGCTTTCTTAAGCTAGCTGGATGATGTTTTCATTTGTGAGCCAATGAAAATACAATGATTTTATCTTTAAAACTTTATAGACAAAGCAGCTTTGGTTATCTTGGTGCAGTAATGGAAAACAGACTAGTCTGCTCTGTGCATGTTGTTATGGTAAAGAGCGTCTGGGAAAGTCAACCAATAGAAAGAAGAGAGATGGACAGCCATCCGTGTTTGAAGATGGAAGTAGGGCACTCTTCTTTGCTTCACATCAGTAACAGCAAGAACCAGGTCAAGAGTGATGGAGGCAGACTCTCACCCTGTGGTCTCCAACCTCATGCACAACCCCACATGCTTGTGCATCGACACACAAGCACACATATACAAAAGGCACACACAAACACACATAAAATAAAATGCTCAAAACTAAAACAAAATTACCAACATATTCAGAGCAAATTTTTCTTTCAATCTATATATGTGTCTTCCGTAAGCATATATTTATTTACATATTAAAATATGCATTCAGACACATACAGATTGATATTCAAATTTACACAGAGAATGCCAGGGAAATTTTCAGTAGACACAGACTATTGATATATGCAGAGGCACTGGAGAGAAATGAAGACATTGTGGTCCAGACATAATCTTGTTGTTAATAAGTCCCTTCCACTGGACCTTGAGGTGACTCAGGGTGTCCCTCCGTGTAAGATCCCTTTAGTCTTTATCCCCAGAAGTCAAGTCCAGAACTCCCTGCAGTGTGCATAGGCCTCTGTCACCCTGAGACTTCAGGTGACCTTCCTGTTTGGCTGCTTCCCCAGTGGCGTTTCTCAGTCTGGGATCACAGGCAAACTGTCTCAACTCTTCTGAACTCTAGCTTCTTCTGAGATGGCTGGGAGTGAGGGTGAGCCAAGAAGATATAGTATTTATTATAATATTACAGGTCAGTGGCATCAACATCACCAGAAACAGTGGCTTTTCTCTCCGGCTGGGGAATACCTGATGGCTCATGCACCAGCTTCCATGCTCAGCCTATATAAAAACTGTTCCTGCAGGTGAGCTGGCCTCTGGGAAGCTGAAATCAGACTTTTTCTCCCTCTGCGTGTTTTGTTACAGATGCCACTGACCTCTGTCTACAACCTCCTGTGAAGCACAATGCTTTAAAATGAAACAAACTGTGGTAAACGTGCCGAGATCCTGTTGCCATGCCCTGGTTCCCCGTATCGGCTTCCTGTTCCACTTTGGCTTTTAATCACAAACCTACTCACAGAAATCAATGATGACCTTATGGTCTTGTTTGTTGGTCACTGCAAATTAGAATCAAGTTTTCTGCAGCCATGTGAATAATCCAAATTTTTAACAGTCCTGAAGACCCCTCCGCTCACTAGAGCGTTCTGATTCATATTTGTTGAGTTCATTTCTTGTCCAATCAGGTACATCTGCAGATTCTTGCTCTGGAGGGGAAATGCCTGTCTAGTGTGTGTCTCACAGATGTCCTCACTGCTGTTCTGCTGCCTATGGCGAGGCTCGGGCAGCTTTGAATCTGAGAGTAGGTCATTTCATCTGTTGTATAAAGTAAACCACAGTTACATGTGGAGCTCTCTGGCTTAACCGAGAGAGCTTCTCTTCATTGTCATGACCACAGGAGCCCCAAACAGGGGAAGCTATAAAGGTCTAGAGAGAATCACCTTGAGCAAGAGAAAACGTTTAGTTTTAACAAGATCAAAATTATTTTTAATGTTAGAAGATAATGTCGACCCATTTTTATCTGTCTAAGAGAATTCTTTAGACTGTGTGTTTTGTGCCGGTGCTCTATCTTTCTTGAGAACTCTGTATAATCTGCTCTTTTTCTCTTTATTCATCCTGATTAAATGGATACCATGACTGTGTTTTTCTTGCAGCTGAGGAAAGAACAACACAGAATTTTGGTGAACGGGGATGCTGACTTTAGTTGTACGTGTGGTAGAGTTTAAGGTCCAAAGCTGCATTCCTTAGAGAGTACTCCTGACTCTGGGCACCTCTTAGTTTAATATTACCTGAGAGAGGCTTACTGTAGAAGACAGAAAGAAGAAGCCAAGAACCTGAGACACGCTGAGATGCTGAAGGGGGTTATGGAGAAAGACTGGAGTATGATCACTAATGTCAAAACCAGAACAAAATTAAAATTCCAAGCGGTATTTTGTGAAAATGGAATTTTGACAGAAGATAATTCAAGCTAAATGAGAATGAGGAGGAGAGAGTCTACAAAGCCAGTAGGTTTTTACAGAATATTAGAGTCTTTAATAAATAGTTTCAGTGGGGCCAGCAAGTGGGAAAGGGTGGATCGCAGTTTCAAATGTGATTAAGCCGAAAAGGAAGACATTACAACCAGATCATTTCCTCCAGGAAATGAGCCATGATCCTGATAAAGATTGGGTTCTTCAGAGAGGCAGGCAGCAGCTGATCAGGTCAGAGGCAGTGGAGACCCCCTCAGAGTGGAATAGTCCCTCATAGCGCAACCGAGGTCTCAGATATGACACAATGGCCCACCTGCCGCTGTCATTCTGGATCCGTGGTCCTCCTGATAGTCCCAGCATGTCTCGGGTGCACAGAGACAGATCTTGTTGACAAGGGCCAGAGCCTTCAGATGACCCATGCTCTGGGATGACAGCTTCATTCGGAAAACCCTTGTATTTATCTCCTCTGGTAAAACTGAGAAAAGAACTTTAATTATTGTATTAAGCACACAATATGACTTTCCATAGTCCATTTCTTCGTTCTCATCAGTGTCTTGCTTCTCTCCCCATTTCTTCAACTAAAAGAGGGTAAAGTCGAAATTTTTAAAGTTATGGGCTAACTTCTAAGTTGGCAGGAGCATTGCTCTTACTACTTGGTTACACAACCAGTTGGTATTTACTGAGAAACAGGTATAGGCTGGATTTTTTTTAAAAGTGGGGGGTTGTTTAGTAATTTTGTTTTATTACTCTAAATCTTTTTTCCCAGTTGGCATCTATATTCCAGAATTACATACAGCCTAGAAATAACTTTTTAAGTACTTAACCATAAAGGATGAGTTTTAACTATTAGAAGGAGTTGATTTGTAAAATTTTAACCCAAGCACCCGCAGATATCAAGAACTCTGCCTTGACCTTTCAAGAGATGTTTAATGTTAAATGTTTGTGCCTTTACTTGTAGAAAGAACATGGTTGTGGTGTCTACACACAGCAGCTGCACACAGTGGAGTGGGGGCACGCTCCTCACTTGGCTGCAGCTCAGCACACAGTGGGGGAGTTTCCCCAGTGGACAGAGGGAAAGGGAGAGCCACTCTCGCCCAATGGCAGCTCTTTCTGACACCTCTGAACCTTTCTTTTATTATTGACATCTTTGGAGGTGTTTTTTCCAAACTCTGATGTCTCAGCTTCCCCCACCTGGTTCCAATATTCAGATATCCATCATATAGTCTATGAATTCTGCCTAAAAACGTTAACAGAAACTCTGTCCTGGCGTGCAGGTTTGACCCCAGCCTCTGTGTTTAAAGCGAGGATCTGGACATGTGGCTTCCAGACTCAGGCTCCTGCCTTTCCACAGGCAAAGGAGACAGACCCAATGCTGTCATCTCTTACACATTTTCAGGACAAATCTTCAGTCCCTGAGATAGATGGTACTCTGGTAGGCATGCTCCTGTCTAGCTATCCCTCTGCAAGCAGCAAATGTTATTACCCTAAGCGACTGGCCCTGAGGGACAGACACATAGCTCTCTCTTTCACTCAGTACCCTAAAGCAGCCCCCTATCCTTCTCTGTCCCCATAGAAAAAGGCCACCCTGATCTCCCTCATCTCCCAATTGCTATTCCACACTGAGAAGCAGAGGAAGGAATGCTGGTCGAGAGGAACCCGATGGAAAATTTATTTGAAGACATCTGAGTTCCCAGTAAGTGTTGGATAATTGTTTAAAGATCAGAGGCACAAGGTAGTTGTGCACAATGGAGGTCTCAGGGTCACTAGCAGGGGGATGGTGACTGAGGCCGGAAGGGAACCAGACCTCCTTCTTTTTTTTTTTTTTCTATTTGAAGTCCATTTGCTATAAATGCATATTCATCCAGGTACTTTCCCCAAGCTGCAGAGGAAGCTTATGTCTCTGCATTAGTCCTCGCTCTGAACTTGGGTAGTAAAATGTGAAGCCCTTCTAAAATACAGAGCCACAGCGGCCACATGCAGACCATCATCCCGATTCTAGGGATGGAAGATTGACTGAAAAAAAAAAAAGGTCCCAAGAACAATCACAAGACAACAAAAATATCAATGCTTGTCATCCTATAAGCTGTTTCCACTGCTGCCTTCCACACGGCATATTCCTCTCCATTACACAGGTATTTATCTTTACAAAGACTTGGCTAACTCAGTTTACTTGCCATATATAAACATCATTTAAAAATAAGTAAAATATCTTTGAAAGCTAGTGGCTAGACGTGACTTCTAACACATTTTTTTAAAAAAAGGAACAGGCGCTCCTTGGAATGCAGCTGAAGGCAGTATACAACCATAAAACACAGAAGAATGTATGTGCTACCATAAAGGAAGAAAGAACAAAATCAATTAAAATAGCATCTAATATAAACTATGAATAAAGCCACAGGGTGCTGGGGCCAGCCAGGAAAGTTCCAGAAGGCTGGAGCTGGGGAGCTAGAAAAAGAGTACAAAAGAGGGAACTTGGTTGACAATCTAAGGTACCGAATAAATGCCCTTGAGATCCTACCAGTATAATTGTGTGGGAGAAAGGGCGAAAGTTTTGTGTAGAAGAAACGTGCAGAATGTACTCCAACAGTCTACCCTGTGTGGGCACTGCCTACGCTTTAACCTGTGTGTGAGCACAGGCAGAGCAGCGACTGGCAGCTGTGTGACCCTGTGTGAAGACAGGGAAGAGCAGCCTGACTGTACAGCCATAGACTTTTACAGTCACGGGACCAGGTTTCATGTCGACTCTACAGTACAGCGTCTTCTTCACATTATAAGGCTTGGATAGCCTTGGGTGAAGGTGGCAAGCTATGTCTGTGGTCTCCCTCCCTGAGAGCCCTGGCCTAATAAATCACAAGAAACACCTGGAAAAGGACTAGTTTGAGAAGTATCTGGCAAAGTGCCTAACCAGCACTACCCCCAAACCTCAAGGACAGTCCTGTCCAGCACAGTCCCCAGACCTCAAGGACAGCATGATTGGGATACTTTCAGTCTCCGTCCAGTACAGAGGAACCTGAGGAGACCTGGCCACTAAGTGTCCCATGAGCTCCTGACAAAAAGACAGATAGAATGGGATGAAGTATATAAACCCAAGACCCTTACCATGTCCCTCTGGGTTTATTAGCAGTGACAATTATACCCCAGTGACAAAAGATGTTCATAAAGGGATAAGCGACATCAGGTGAGAAGGGGACCTCTGTGCTCTCTTTAGACTTTTCCTCTGAATCTAAAACTTCGAAATTAAATTTTATTATTCTTTTTTTTCCAAAATGGCTATGTAACTCCGTCTTCTTCTCTTAAATACCCAGCTATTGGCGTTTAATTTAATCTTAGCTAATTTTCCTATGCACTGTGGTGATTCATGAGCAGATCAAAGTTTTCATTTCTAAAAAATGTGATGGTAGCCATAATAGTTTAATGAAAGAGTTCTCTTTAATTGAATTAGAAGGAGACACATTTCCCCTGCCTCCGTTTCCCCCAGGGAGAGAACATTGTGTCATCTTGTTAGCTGGGTTCCCCTGGGCCACAACCTCTCACTGGCGTATCTGTCATGGTTAAGGGACCCTGGGAGACAGCAGCAGCCTGAACAGCCCCTACACGCATGAAGTTCACAGAGATGCTGTGTTTCCTTCTCCTTTAAAGGAGGGTTATTGACAAAGCCTTGACGAATAATGTTCATTCACCTTCTGTTTTCCCAGGACCTTCTGAAGAAGTAAGTCCTCGGAACAGGTTTCATAAACACATCTAGGAGTCCACTGAGCTGTGTTATTTGAGGAAGCTTCATCAGACAGGAGATGGGAGGAAACGAGGGCAGTGAAATCATCAAACGTGTTATACCATGATAGAAACAACCGTCACTTCAGCCCCTTCGCAAGCCCTAGCACCAGACAAGTAATCATTCACCCTGCTCCCCAGCACCCTGCAAATGCTCCCTATGGGATTGGACATGGCTAATGGCTGACAACTTACCTTCCTATCACCACCATACTCACAGAAAAATGGATTCTTAGAAGGAAAATCGCTTGTAAGAGAAAAAGTTTATTAGAGACAGACGCTAGAATCAGGCTCTTCATTATAAATCTCAGGTAAAGGCAGGTACAAGGTGATGGCATTAAGAAGAGGAAAGTGGGCTGTGGAGATAGTGCCGTCTACAGAGTGCTTGCCCTGTTTCTCATGGACCCACAGAATAAAAGAAAATTAAAAATAAAGGGGAGTGGGGGGCACATGTTTATAATCCCAGAACTAGTGAGGAACACACACACACACACACACACACACAGACACACAGACACACAGACACACACACACACACACAAACACACATGTATGACAGCCTAGTCTATTTGCTAATTTCAGGTCAAAGGGAAGCCGTGTTTCAAAACAAAATGATAATCATGAAGATCCCAAGGAAACTACATACAAGCAAACACACACACACACACACA
>NW_004949105.1:1839899-1840217 GCF_000317375.1 Microtus ochrogaster | reverse complement strand
GGCAAGTCTTTCTTAGTAGGAAAAAAATCCTGCTTCATCATGGAATGAGTGACAGGAGAAAATGGGGGTGTTTTCCTTAAGACATCCCCTCCAGGATGGGTTGGGGAATGAGAAAGGAGATCCAGGATAGTTTAGAGAACCATATCTGTTTAACCACTGAAAATGAAGCTGAAAGGAGAATCAAGATATGTCTCAGTATCCCATTCTTGGGATCTTAGGGAGGAAAGGAGAGAGCTAGGAAGAGAAGGGGAAGAAAAAGAGGAGGATGCTGGTCCAGGAAGGGAGACAGCTGGAAAGAGAAGGGGAAGAAAAAGAGGA
>NW_004949105.1:1825112-1839799 GCF_000317375.1 Microtus ochrogaster | reverse complement strand
AAAAAGAGGACACTGGTCTAGGAAGGGAGAGAACTGGGAAGAGAGGCAGGGGAAGAAAAAGAGGAGGATGCTGGTCCAGGAAGGGAGAGAGCTGGGAAGAGAAGCAGGGTAGAAAAAGAAGGAGGACACTGGTCCAGGAAGGGAGGGCTTGGCAGAATCACGTACTCAGAAAAGCAGTGTTGAATATTTCCAGACATGTTCACTGGTAAGTGTGATGAGTGACATAAAAATAGTGACTACAGGTGAAAATGCATCTATTCTTGGGGTCGAACACTCTTCAGAGTTACCATGCAAACCACAGCTACACATGATTGCAGTCAGACAATAGGGGAAAATCACATTTGGAATTTCCAAGTCCAGGTGCAGAGAGACTTATGTGAGACGGTCTTATGAGTAATCAGAGCATGGGACTGTCTATAAAAAGCTCAAGGGGGCTAGAGAAAGAAACCTCCCTCCCTTTGTCTTTGGTCTGTAGGGACAGCGGCCACAGGAGGCACCATGTTATGGAACACTCCTTGCTCAGAAGACAAGAGGCAGGCACTGGTACTAATTGCCTGAGGGTGACAGGTACACAGTGTCCTGTCTATGGCAGGCCATCTCCTGTCTTCCAACCTTCTCCTCAGCTCCACAATTAACCTCACAGAAGCTCCACAGCTGTCGGTGCCACCAGTTTTTTTTTTTCTTTTAAACACTGCCTGGCCCCATTAGTTCCAGACTCTGATTGGCTAGCTCTTACATATTGACCTAACCCATTTCTATTAATCTGTGTAGCCCACAAGCTGGCTTACCAGGAAAGATCTTAACCTGCGTCTGCCTGGAGTGGGAGAATCATGGCGACTCTCTGACTCAGCTTCTTTCTCCCAGCATTCCGTTCTGTTTACTCCTCCCACCTATGTTTTAACCTATGAGGGCCAAGCAGTTTCTTCGGTGCCACCAGTTTTAACCCTAAGCATTTTCTACCGTCTTACTGGGTCTTTGTTTCCAGAGAAGTTGAGATGCTGGTTAAAGCCCCCTGGGACAGTGATTGTTGATGAGGCCCAGCTGGTGACAGTGAGCATTTGCGAAGGAATTCCGGTGGAATGGGTGTCTGGGACAGGTCTGGTCTACTTCCTCCTGTCTTGCATATTTTCTCTACCTGACAGAGATAAAATGTCTCCTCTATGCTTCTTCTCCTCATCTATTGTTTCGTTTTGCTGTCTTGAGATAGAGACTCTCTGTGTAGTCTGAGCTTAGAACTCACTAAATAGCCCCCAGATCAGTCATGTGGTGGTCCTTTTTGTTCAGTCTCATGAGTCCTAGGATTACAGACATGGCCACCAAGACTGGCCTCTCTCTGATAGCAACTGTGTGATGCTATTAAATGAAAATGTAATTCACAGTTATCTAACAAAAAGCCATGAAGTCCAACTATGCCCGAGCTCACACAGGGCATGTGGGTAGAGTCACTCTGTTCTCGCTCAGAGGCACGGAGGGATTTCTCCTGGTCTGCCTGGTGCAGATCATCCCACTGTTTCTAGGAGCCAGAGTCATTCATGGAGAAGACACTCAGCTAAAGTCGTTACATTTACTCTGAAGATAGAAAATATAATCTCTATAACTCCATGTACCATACCAATAGCACACAGCTTATGAAAAGAAAGGGAAAACACACCAGTCAATTCTCTGATGCCAAGAATGGGAAAATCATAACAAAATAATGTGTGCTGAGATCCTTTGGTGGTCAGGCATCTACATTTCTCACAGAACATTTACAAAAGAAGGATTTTATAAAAATTGGTGTAGTTCTGCCTTTTGAGAATATCTAACGTTAGTGTAACCTTCCTGACTACATGTAACCTTCCCTGACCCTTTTCTGTGATGTGATGTGTATGTGTGTTTGTATGTGTATGTGTGTACATGCATGTGTGTTTGTATGAGTGTGTGTGTGTGTGTGTGTGTTGCTGGAAACTGAATCCAGTGCCCTCTCATGCTATGGCAGGCACTCATCCACTGAGCTACAAATACATCCCCTCTCCTGGGGTTTTCCTATATGCATTTCTCTATGTTTTGAAACATTCTCTGCCAACTCTGTAGCAACATCATTAAAAATACCCAGAATATTTCTTTATGTGAATTTACTATAATTTTCCCTCTTACATGTTTGACACTTTATTCCACGGCATCTTGCATATGTGCTGTTTCCTTCTATTGCACGGTGGCAGGGGGCCTCACCTTTTCTACAGGTCTTTCTCTCAGGAAGTTTCTGCTGACGGTTTTCTTCCTCTCCCTATCCACTCTGCCTGTGAGACATGCTCCCTCTGCTAGCTGCATTTAGATTTTCCCTTGCCTCCCTGTATTCATGCAGCTGAGATGTTACTCAACGACCTTGAGGTTCAAGGCTTGATTGTCTGTTTCAGTCTAGAGGCAGATGTTGCTCCCTCGAACACTGCTGTCCTGTCTTTTTCAGTGCTAAATGTTGATCATCCTACAATTTGAAGGTTCTTGGCCTTTGACTTGGTTATCGTTTGAACTACTGATGTGTTGGAATTTCCTGTAGCTATACAATAGTTTCATGTAGATTTCTTGGTCATTGTTCATCACACAATAAAAGGTAGGAGGCTGTGTCCAAGTCAGGGGATCAAGGTGAGTGACAGGGACTGTTCCACAGTCCTTTCAATTCCTGAGATTTAGAACATCCAGTTTCTCCTCCCGATATTCGATAGGATCCAGGTGTTTGAAACAGAGGATCTTTAATCATGGGTTCGATTGATTCCAAGTCTTTTAAAAGTGGTGAAGGAACTAATTAATCAGACTGGTAATTAAAGAAAATGATGATTGCCCTTGAGGATGAGTAAACAAAAAAAGGGTCCCCAGAGCCCAGGGACTGAGTGGGCGGAGTTCCCACTTGTATTCCCTGTCCAGTGGCATGGCTCCTTTATTTAATTCTTCATTCTGAGATCATTGCATCTATTTGAGTTTTCCTGGGAAGAAGAAGAGCTAAATAGATTTTCTTCTAAAGTTTTTAATAAGCCAGACTGAACATACTTTAAAGAAGCTCAAAGGTCCTCCTTGGATTCAGAAGATCTGATATGTAGTTGAGGTTAAGTCAGGAAGTACGGGGTCAGCTCTGGGGCAGGCAGGATAAATGTCTAGGACCTTCATTCATGGGGAACTTTCTCACCAGGTTCTTGCTTGGCTAGAAAATGTATTTCAATAAGGCTTCTAAAGCATTAACCTGTTGCCCGGCTTTCCACTGTTTCACTTCCTGGACTGCTCATGTCAATGGTTAAGCCATAAAGAAGGGTGTACATGACTAGGTATTTATTAAAAACCTAACTTACGTATAATTGTCACCTATGTGCTTTTGCCTCTGAAGCTACACTTCTACAATTTTTGGTTGTCGGAAGGAAGTGGAAATTGAATACAAATTACTTGATATGCATCTTAAGACTTGTGCTTATAAATGACCCTTCTAACATTGATTATTGAAAAAAAAATGAGTCTGAGGTAGCACTCTTGCCAATACTTAAATACTCATGTGAATCTCTTCTTATTCCTTTGGTACCATAGAAACGTATAGCTCCCACCAGGTATTCAATTCCAAACCCTGCAGGTGAGGGATAAGGGAAACAAAGTAGATGTAAAAATCCAGTTTTATGGATAGCATATGGCATGCATGCTTAGAGATCATTGCTGTACATTACTCTCTAGATTTTTCATTTGAATTGCATCCAATAGGCTTGCTATATTAGTACAGATTACCGAGATCAGAGTTCCTTCATTAACACCTAGAAACAGGTTGTTCCAAAACTTCTATGCCTTATAAACCACTACACAACACTAAGAGGTCGATATACGTTACTGAGCGCTGAATTAATTATAAGATTTAATTAGCATTGGTGCAGCTGAACCCTGAGGAACTGGTGGCACTGTGTGTGTCAGGAGATTTAACACACGAGAGACATCTTTTGCTGTAAAGAAAGGTCTGGGAAAAGAGATTTCCTTCCATCACTGTCTCTGTCACTCCCTCCCCAGTCTTCGATTCTTACCACTCCCTCTCTTCCTCTCTCCCTTCCCAGTTCCACTAACGATCCATTGCACCCCTCATGCAACCATGGTCTTTTACACTTTACATACGCCTTGGATGAGTTTGCAATATCTTTTGTCAAAAATGTAGACACAACTCTGAAACATGAAGGCACCTGCACAGTAGCAAACTGTGCTTTTTGAGACAGTCACTACTTTTTTTTTTTTTTTGATGGGGCTGGAGAGGTGACTAAGCATGCTAGAGTACTTATTGCTCCTGCAGAGAACCTGGTATTGTATCAATTCTCAACACCACCATGGATGCTAACAACCACCCCTGTGACTCCAATCAGGATCCAGGAGATCCTGACGCACTTGTCTAGCTTCTGTGGCCTTTCAGGCATACACATTGTACAGAAACATTCATACAAACAAAACACCCATACACATGAAGTAAGAAAGTAATAATATTATTTAAAGATAAGAAAACAGAGTCTGGCAGTGGTGACACATGCCTTTAATCCTGGCACTTGGGAGGCAGAGGGAGGCAGATTTCTGTTTGAGACCAGTCTAGTCTACAAGAGCTAGTTCCAGAACAGGCTCCAAAGCTACAGAGAAACCCCCTCTCAAAAACAAAATAGAAAGAAAAGAAAGAAAATGGCAATGTTTCCAGGAGAGACTATATAGCATCTATATAATATTCAAGCTATATAACACCTTTGCAGCATTTCCCACGATTAGGAAAAGGCATATATATCTAACAATGGTCTGTGTCCTGTGATTGGGTCCCTGAGGAGGGTTCATATCTTCTACGATATTTTGGGCAGAAAGGCTAAACCTCAGTCCAATGAGCAGAAAACAACACACAGACCAAGTTCAGGACTATAAGTGATCAGCATTGCTCAATGTTTTTTTAGGTCATGGGGAGGCAAGGAGGCTGAGGAGCCACCAGGAGAAGCAGCAGACGCTGGAGACAGGAATCCAAATTGAGTGTGGATCCTGGAACAGAAAATTTACAGCGGAAAAACTGACAGAGCTCAGTAAAGTAGGTGTTTAAAGATAATAAGCCCATGTCAACATCAATTGCTTCATTTTGGTCATTGTGCTCTCGTTATGTAAAAGATTAACACCTGGAGGAAGGAAGACGGGTGAAGGTTACACGGGTCATTTAGACTATTCCTGAAGAATTTTGTAAGTCTAAAATTATTTTGAAATACAAACTTAAGAATAATAATGTTATACACCCTGGGATTTATTAACCTCCTGCTGGAATGAAGTTGACTGTGCCCTTCCTGACTTTGCCTCTGCAAGGAGAGCGGAGCACAATGAAGCATGGCAGGAGACTGGGAGGTAAGCAAGTGGTTGCCCTTGGATACATGGGTTTGGACCTCCAGTAGACATGCTGGCCACCCTTTATGACTTGATTCTGCTGCTGCCAAAAGAAAACCCACTGAAACATGAGGTGCTAAGGCTCATATGCCTGTGACACCCACAATTTTTGGTGCCCAGAATGCCTGTGGAGTCAATGTCACATAGCCAGATCAGTATCTCTGCCAAAGAAAAGAATTATCAAGGGCTGAAGACATCAAAGGCAGCAGCAGCAGCTCCACACAGAATATGCTGATACTGGGTCTGGGAAGTCTGAAGGATGCAACAGATAGCCAAGGGTCCATATAAATAAACACAAGGTTGTGGAGTGTAAGTAGGTGGGAGATGAGAGAGAAGGGCTGATGGAGAATTTTAAACCACCTCTTAGTCCTCTGTGTTCTCTTTTGCAAGCCCTGTGGCAGCTTCCTTCTATAGACTTCAGGGTAGAATGGGGAAGAAAGGGAAACGGGATAGTGCAAAACCCTGCCAGCCCTCACCTAGCCTGGGATGCTGAGCCAACAGCGTGTGCTAATGGAATTAGGGAGCTCTTTCTTTGTAGTCTTCTCGACAGAGATCTAGAACCCACCCCAAGCATCAGAGAAGCCATGGAGGAGGACCAATCAGAGGATCCTAAGCAGTCGCCTTGAGCACCACTTAAACTTTCAAACAAGAAAAGTCAGCAACTTCCCAAAGCCAAGAGTTACTAAAGGAGCTGTGGAAATGACATCAGTGGGGGGAGAAGAGGAGAGGGACAGTAGGAAACCCTAAGGGAATCTAACAGCATGTAGGTTAAGCGCAGTGGGTTGTATTATAGGTTCATTTTGGACCAAAACAGTGTATAATGTGAGACACAGGAGAGATAGAGTACCCATGGGAGGAAACTCACTGTACTGTTCTTATAGCTCTTTTTTTTTTTTTAAAAATGGTTAAAAAAAGATGCCTGGCCATTATGTGAAAGAAATCCAATTAAAATATGTGCAGAAAGATTTCTGTAAACTGAGCCTGTGGGTGATAAACTGCCCTGTCTAGCTCCTGCTGTAGGAGCTGCCTCCCCCAACTTAAGTTCCTCCACCCCAGCAGGGACTTCCAAACATCACTGCCCCCTGGTGTTAGGTGGAACTCTAGTTAATACAGGGCATGCTCCTATATGGGACGAAGGAACTACGAGCTTTCCCCATAAGCATTAAGTCATAATTAGAACCAATAGGCTCCAGCCCAACACGAACATGCCATTACCAAACATTAAGAAGCCATAGGCCATTGGCCTGACAGCATTAAGGCTATGGCTTCCATATCTGGAGAGTGGAATGGAGTCTAATATTCACTGTGGTGCTTAGGCATGACCAATGACACTGATCTGCAAGGTGTGGCTAAGGGGGAGTCTGCGGTCAAAGGGCAGAGCAAAGCCAGTTGGCTCATTCTGACTCCTGACCTCAGTGCTCTCAAGGCTCGACGCGGAGACCATTAATGCTATACTCTGGCCACAGAGGCTCAAGCCCAAGGCAACCTCAGGGTCATCTTTAATGTCGCTGCAAGTGTGACTGTGGGAAACGCTTTGTGCAAAAACCTTCCTACTAAGAAAATTTGCATAATGTGATATCCATTAGATCTTAGAGATTACAGGCTCATATATTAAATACAGATAAACTAGTTTTCATATGTGCTCTTGGCATATATAATATAGACTTGAATTTATTTTTTATCTTGTAATCCTCTTAGAGACATACTTTTTTCTTTTTGAACCTAAACTAAGAAGAGTACAAAAACTTTTAAAACCCTCAGGACAAGGCTAGAGAGATGGCTCAGGGGTTAAGAGCACTGAGTGCTCTACCAGAGGACCTGTGTTCAGTTCCCAGTACCCACACAGAAGTTCACAACTGTCTGTAACTCCGGTTCCAGAGAACTTGACAACTATGGCAGAACACCAACGTACATAAAAACAAAACAAATAAAGCCTCAGGACAGCTGCATGCATTTTGCCTTAAGGACAAGGCAAGGCATAGTCAGGTGAAATACATTATCAAAGAAAACAATAAGTACGTTAAATTTGCCACCTAACCTGTATCACAAGGGTCAGGAAAGAAACTTGGAGGTCCCAGGACCCATCTTTATACTGAGGTTCTAGAGAAACAGCATCTTCATGACTCTCAACACACAGCCCCCTGATGTGTGCACTCACAAGCTTCATACTCCAGAGCCTAACCGCATTCTCATCCCATCCTGTCTCACCATAGTTACGCATGGTGCCCAAGGGCTTCATAATTTAGAGCACCCATCCGGAAGATGACTCATCCAGCCAGAGTCTAATGAAATCAAGCCTTTCCTAATGGAGGCAGAGGATGGCCAGGATGAGGAGAGGTGGGTATGTAAGAACCATGATGGTTCTTCCTGACTGTCAATGATGTGATATACAATCACTAAGACATAAACCTCTAGGGAGTCTGTGAAGGTATTTCTGGAGAAGTCTAATTGGGAGATCTACCTGGATCCATGGTCTGGGATTTGTTCTAGCCTACCTAGAAACAAAAAAAGTCAGCTGATGACCAACACTCAACATCATTTTATTGCCTGTCAGTTGATACAGCCTCTCTCACCCCATGGACTGTACCCAATTTGGGAACCAGAATTGCTACCTCCTTCCTTAGGCTGATTTTACCTGACAGGTAGTTACATCAACGAGGACAGTAATACCAGAATCACAAGCAAGAAACCTCAGAGATGCAGTGAATGGCTGTGAGGTCAGTCGTTGGGACATGATGAATTAGCTCAGGCCACAAAGGAAACATTTACACTAAAACACTCTCAAAAGTCACTGGAAACGTGTTTTATATACTACGTATTAATTAATTTATAGGTCAAATACTTCATACTTTGATAAATAGCTTATCCAAATTATTTGGTAAGTAGTTTATAAATTCCTCAAACATGCTAAGGCAATTAGTGACATCTTGTGGTCAGTATCCTGTGGCAGAAGAAAGCATAGGAAGAAAGGTATTCTATGCAGCAGATTCAGCACCCAGCTTTTTGAAAATGTTAAATCTAAGAATCATTGGCCATGGTAGAACTTTTTATTTTATTTTTTACAGTTTAAGTTACTTGAAAATGATTCCATGTCCCTAAAGAACTTTGAAACCCCAAGTAAATATTAAATACATGTATAGTTAAAAATAAGTGAACACAAGCATTCCATCAGAGATGCAACCCCTGGTACTCAGTTGGCTTCTGATACAGTCAGGGATGTGTATGGTTCACATGAATGACCAACTTCCTTCCCTGAAGTTCATTGTTGTGACTGGTGTCATGTGATCCAGGTTTCCCTCCCTAGTGAACACAGAGAACTTCCTGGAATCCCTGCTGACTTCCCTGTGGTACCCAGTTCTGTTTGCTCTGTTGCAGCTACAACCAAATTCTGGATTGCTGCCAAAGAAAATTCACTGCTTCTGCCCATTCTTACCACCCCCCCCAATGCAATGCAAAGTCTCCACTCTAAATCCCCATCCAGATGACCTTGCCTCCCAGTATTCAATGGGCAATATCAATGCCATTGATTGTGTAGCTCTGCAGAAGCATTCAAACACAAGCCTGGGAGATCAAATGAGGCTAATACCAGAGAAAGGGAGGAGATAAGCAGGGCAGACAGTTTGCATTCTGAGGAGACAGGGTTGTGAGCCCAGGAGAGTACTGGTCTTTTGGGGTAGTTAGCCAATACCACATTAGCTACTCTTGCATTATTACAAGCAACGGACCTCACAGAAGTAACACAAGGAAGTAAAAAGTCTTCCTCGGCTCTAGTTTTCTGAAATGTCAGGCTGTCATAGAAATGTCATGGCATAGAAAGCAAGACTGGGTAGCTGATTTCATCCTGGTTAGGAAACAGAGAGGAGCAAAGGGAAGGGATCAGCCAACCTGCATCTGCAAAGACATGGCCTCAGGGATCACTTCCTCCACTACCTCCCAATAATCAATTCGTATCTTGAACGTATGAGAACCTTTAGCTGCTCATTAGGACAGAAGCTGCATGGTCTCATTGTCTCTGGATTCCTTCTCTTAGACAGTGGTGTTTTCACTAACCTCCTAATGCTCTCTAATCCAGCCAAATTGACAAGCACGATAAACTTCTACAGGCTGAATTGATGGGACTGGCCAGGAGGGGCGTCATTACTGGTGATCTCAATTAGGGTAGAAAAGCAAAAGCCTTCACTTCAAGGAAGAAAAGGAATAAAAATATCATCTGGATTCTTGGGACGTAAGAGATGATAGATCAAAGAGCATAGCACCAAGCAGTGACTTCTAGGCTGAAGCGAGAATTTCCAAGGGACAGAAGCCACAGAAGGTTATTAATGGCTAAAAGAAGCCATGAGAATGTTCTCTGCTGAAGAGCAGATATCAGGTGTATGGACTTGGACTATGTGTGTTTATATGATCCTTATTAGTTTTCTCAAACTGCAGAAGGAGATGCTTTTACAAGTAATCCTGCTGTTTATATTAAATTTATAATGGACTACATGTTAGCTTTCGATAGTACGAACATTTTTGTGTCGTGTTTAGTAGACACTCATCTCAAATATTTTTAAATAGTCCAGCCATGACATAGTGATGAATGTTATTCCTTAGCCTTGCATAATCAGAAAATGGCTATTTCAATATTGTGTTTTGGTCACAGTGCCTACTAGTGACATTTCCACATGGGTTTATCTTATCATGAGAGACATACTGTCAAACTGGAGGAAAAATATTTAGTAACTGGAAGCAATTTTACGGATTAAACCTAAACATTGTTTGCAAATATTAAAAATGAGTACCTGGATTCACAATCTTCCCAGAAGGCCGCCTCGAGGCAATATTGCTTTATTTAAGGGAAAATGGGCATATTTGTTAACAGATTCAAGATGTTCTCCAAAACCTTCTGAGAATTAGCAAGAACACTTCACCCACTCCATCAAGATAGTCAGTTTTTCCTCAGGGTTATTATTGACAGCTATCTACAAATATTCTTTAAGTTCTCATTTCAAATCACATCTGCTAAGGCTCCATAGAGTACAATGTACCACAACTGAATACTGAGAGAGGGGTCTTATTTTTTGCAAATTATAAATTTAGATTCTGAGACTTAAGCCAAAAGGAAAGTCTAACCTTGTCATAGCATGTCTGAGCCCCTACCTCCTGATTCATGTACTAATCCTCTGGAGGACTCTCAGAAGTAGCCAGGACTAATAAATTCTCAGTCTATACCAAACTCATATTATTTGTTTAGAAAGCAATTGACCCCTTCAAACTTAAAACTGGTCTTTCAATAATTTATCACTAAGTCATCTGTGCCTCAAAACAACATAATGTAAGCTCGAATTCCTGTCTTAAGAACCATCAAAGGCTTCGAATTTGGCAAGAACAGATTTATTTACCTTTTCTTGGGATTTTAGTGTTCTCCATAAGCTCATGTATTAGATTTTGTCTCCACCAGGTGGCATTTTTTTGGAAGGTTGCCAACCTTGGCTGAAAGCTCTGCATCACTGGGGTCAGGGTCTTTGCAGGCCTAGCATGCCTCTCCTTTCCAGGCAGGCTTTGCATCTTATAGCTGTTGCTCTCCTGAGTCCATGAAACATCTTAAGATTTGAGATCTTGAGAAATAACAAATCTTTCTCTTCTCTCTTAAGTCCCCTTTGCCACAGTGATGAGACACATGCGACCTCAGTTTGTTGAGCTGTGCTCTGTAGTCAGGACCTGTGGCCACGTTGGTGTCTCTCATCTCATCCACTTCACAAGATATTCTTTATCAGGGTGCTTACATGGCAATGTGGAATCTAAGCCTCTCGAGGGTGGACTCTCTGGCACGATGCTTCTTCTAGACCACATCCCTTACTAGACCTTGTGGCTCTGCTGCCAGTGAAGTTCTCCACAGAGGGCCGAATGCCAACATACTTTAATAAAATGTCTCAGTTATCTCAATGTTGACACAAGGCAACTCCCACCGGTGGCCTACTGCTTCTTCAGAGGTAGGGCTGTTTCTTTTTTATTTAATTGATTTTTATTGAGCTCTACATTTTTCTCTGCTCTCATCCCTGCCTCTCCTCTCCCTTTCAACCCTCTTCCAATGTCCCCATGCTTCCAATTTACTCAGGAGATCTTATCTTTTTCTACTTCCTATGTAGATTAGATCCATGCATGTCTCTCTTCTTCATTGCTGTCTAGGTTCTCTGGGATTGTGATTTGTAGGCTGGTTTCCTTTGCTTTATCTTTAGTTTGTATTATGTTATTATTGGTATGGTAGGGCTGTTTCTAAGGACACAGTCCCTCTACATGTGTATATCATGTTTTAAGCATAAAAATATCGAGAATCATTAAAATTTGAATAGAATGGATAGAGAATTGGCTAAGCAGTTAAACACACTTGTTGCTCTTCCAGAGGACCCAAATTCAGTTCCTAGCATCCAGGTGGCACAAAACCTTCTAGAATTCCAGTTCCAGAGGATCCAATTTACTCTTCTGGCCTCTGTGGATCAATCACACATGTGGCACAACACACAAAAGGCACGTGAATAATAATAAATAAATATCAATTTAAGTTAGTAAAGAGACCCTAAACCTCACGTAATCCAGGCCACCCTTGGGTGGTCAGATTTCCATGGCAGATTACAGGATGAAAACCCATGGCTATTGCTAGGAACTAGAACAAAGGATGAAGGAAAAAAATACCTTAAAGAAGAAAACAAACAACCAAAAACAAAGAAAATATTCTGGTCGCCTCAGCAATTTAAAACAAAAATGTAGTGTATGAGGAAATAACTGAATGGTTAACAGTGGCTTGCTCTGCATACCCAAAGGTGAGGACCAGAGTTCAAATAAATCCCCTGCACCCATATGAAAAGTGAGGCCTGACTTGCACAGCTGTTATCCTAGCAGTATAGGATGGAGACAGGTGCACACTGAAAACTTGCCTGACAGCTGCAGAGGCAGCGTGCAGCCCAGCTTCCAGTTCAGTGCAATAATCAGTCCCAAAGCAACGACATGACAGGCAGTAGAGGAACGCACCGGAAGTCCCGCTCTAGCATCTGCAGGCATGCATGCAGCAGCAAATTCGAGACTACACAACACATGTACATACTCAAAGATAAAAAAGCAAACCACACAGAATAATCCACTTCTTGTGTGGCCAAATGCTTATTAAAAGAATCACCTTGTTGTCCAATGAACTTAAGTCAAGAGCTACATTTCAGGTGAATCAGAAATCCACAGGCACAATCTCAACTGAAGAGCAGCTTCTCCCTATCTCTATAAACTCCTCTTCCTGTGTGCCTGCAAACAACAGTTCTACCTTATGTAATTATATGTGTCTATGCATATCTAGGCAGACAGACAGACAGGCAGGCAGACACAATTTAATATTTTACACATCAATGGCAAGTCACTAGCATATACATTCACCTTTTTGGTTTTTGAAAGATACACGATGACTTTAATTTCTGTAAAGGAAAATAGCTATGAAGTCAATGCCAGCATCTTGCAATCTTGGTTACACACATGTCAGTGGCTCCAGCTTTCCACTGTTGGAGCAGACATATATATGTGGAAATTGCTGGCACCGTAAGAAGCACATTCAGAGATATGTGTCCTGTAAACTGTGACCATTTTCTTAATTCACTAGCTGTTGCTAATTTGCATTTCCAAATCATGTTCTCAGTGTTCACTTCCATCAGCAATTTGTGAATTACCATTTTTACTCCTCCTCCTATGTTTGGATTTTTTTTTTCCTCATGCTTACTTGTCACCAATATAAATCGATCCAATGTTATCATGTTGCCTTTGGGATTGCATTTTGTGGCTCTCTTAAAGGTTCCAGGCACAGTCACCACCATCAGGTGTCTGTTCTGTGCCTGGGGCTTTTGTCAGTCAACAAAGCATTTCTCTCTCCTTTCCTCACCTTCTCCTGGCTTGTTTCTGTCATCTGTTTCAACTTTCAGAGACTTTCCTTTATCCTTGGATCTTCCTGAATTTCATTAGCTCTCAACTTGGTCTGGCTAAGGTTTGTACGTTTTTATTTGGTTAGTTTTTATTTGGTTAGAAACATCCCATTATGCTCAAAACCTTTTTTCTTTCTAAATCTACAAATGTCTTCTTCTGTGTTTCTCTCAAACAATTAAGATGGATTATGTTTTCACATTGAAGATTTTAAAATATGTGACTTTTATTTTGGGATTAGAGGAGCAAGAAGATTTAATTATAACAACCTGAGGGTCAGACAAAAGAGAAGTTGTGAAAATAGAAGGTGTACTTAATTGGTTTTCAGCAGGACGAGGAAGAGGAAGGGTTTGAAAATGACTAACATCCAGTATGCACGTATGTATGTATGTATGTATGTTTGTATGTATGTTTGTATGTATGTATAGAACTGTCAACAGAAAAATTAAGTTATAAAAGAAATTAAATGTTGTAACATCCAAAGGGATGGAGTTGCTTTAATTTTGTATTTGCCTTGTCTTTGATAATTTCTTATTTCCTTTATATATCACAGGCCCTAAAGCAGGTGACGTGTCCTGGGCCAGTTTCAAAAATCCTCCTGGTGAAAAGAATACATATTCATTTGTGTCAAGAAAAACAAAAATTACATATTTAACTTTTTTATTATCCTTTGAGTCCTTCACATCATGAAGAAAACAAGATTTTAATTTAAAAAAGACACTTGCTTCTCAGTGTATCTACCTACTAGAAGTTTCTCTGATTGACTATGGATTTCTGTTTGTCTCAGTTAGAGTTTCTATTGCTTCAATGAAAAACGAGTTGGGAAAGAAAGGGTTTATTTGACTTATACTTCCATACTGCTGTTCATCACTGAAGGAATCAGGACAGAGACTCAAACAGGGCAGGAACCTAGAGTTAGGAGATGATGTAGAGACCATGGAGGAGTGCTGTTTACTGGCTTGTTTCTCCATGGCTTTCTCAGTCAGTATTTCTATAGAACCAAAACCCACCAGCTGGGGGTATAGCTTCACCTGTAATGGGCTGAACCCTCCACCATTGATCACTAGTTAAGATAATGCCCTACAGGCTTGCCTGTAACCCAATCTTATGGAGGCGTTTTCTCTTACGGCTTCCTGATGACTCTAGCTTGTTTAAGGTTGACATAAAGCTAGCCAGTATACTGTTGTATTTTGAACATTTAAGATTAACACAATAGAAGTCTAAATTTCTTAAAATTTTTCTACTTTTGGATGGATATATCTATAACTACATTTATCTACATCTCCATCTTCTATCATATGTCTATCATCATCTATCATCTATCAATCATCTATCTACCTATCATCTATCTATCTATC
>NW_004949105.1:1821805-1824917 GCF_000317375.1 Microtus ochrogaster | reverse complement strand
CATCTATCTACCTACCAACCTACCTATTCTATTGCCTACTTGCAAGTTTTGTGTTCACATACTTTTTATTGAAAATCTGTATTAGTGAATTCTATCTTAAGTTTAAGCTTTTTGGTTATGATTTTGCTAAACCAACTTACTTCAAGTTGGTACATGCTCTGACTTGAACTTTTATTTTTTTATTTGTTATTTGTATTTTTTGGGGTTTTGAGTGCCTGAACTGTTTGATGCAGTGAGATTAGTCTGTTGACTTTTATTGTGAAGGTTTTTTACATTCTCTATTTCCCTAGTTTCTTTTCCTTGTGATATTTTATGTTCTTTCTTTATTTGATTGAAATGATAACCTTTTCCTCTTGACTTTGTTCATCCTGAGTATGTTTAAAGGAAATGGGCCTTGTCTGTATCCTTGTAGAATTACTCATACATTCCTAACATGTATATGTAATCACAACTTTTCCAACAAGATTTGCATATCTTTTCAATTTTCTTTCCTACTTATAGTGTGGCTTTAGAATATTTACAGACTCTGGAGATGGTCCCATGACATCACTCCCTGTGGCTTCTCTGAAATGCTCTCCCTTTTCCCCAGTTAACGACAGCCAGTCAGCCAGAATACGCCAGAAATGTTCCCTGGTTTTCTACCGTGAAGGAGTCCCATGGTTCTGCAGGCTCCAGGATTTCTGGTAAGCTCAGATGATGGAGTTGGAACCCATGATTTCTACTAGCTTCTACCTGGAGTTTCATCTCATCTCTGATTTTGTAGAGTGCTCTGCCACCAGGTCAAAACATGGAGCTCTCTTTCCTGAGAGGTGAGGGCTCCAGCCAACCTGGAGACTTCTGGCACTGAGTCTGTGAAGGCCACAAATGCCAAAACATATGGCCTTAGGCCTCTGGAGCCCATAAGTACACTAGTATCTCAGGCCCAAGGCCAAGCCACAGAATTACAGGAAAACCTTGTTCTGTTCCCCCGAAAGTAGCTAAGCTCCAAGATCATCTGTGAAGTGAGGGTTTAGGGAAAACAGCTGTAAGATTGTCAGTTTTACTCTAGAAAAAGATCTGAAAGAAGGAATAGAGGTGATTTTAAAAGAGGCATAGAGATGATTTCATGCACATATATATTAAATCCTAGGTTTTAATAACATGGGCTACTTACCCAAAATCAGAAACCCTATTAAAAATACAGCAGCAAGGATTGAAAACAAGAAGAAAATGAGAGGCAGACGGAAGGAACGAAGAGAGGAAGGGAGGAAACGAGGGAGGGAGGGATTGAGAAGAACATGAACGAGGAAGAGGATCCACAGGAGTAAGAAGGGAAGAGAAGACAGTAGAGGTTGAATATCATTAAAAATGCATGATTCACATGCACAAACACATTCTAATAAACCCATTAGCATGAATAATTAATATGTTCTGATACTAAGGAGAGAGAACTGAGAGCACACTGGCATTCATTGTGATATGCCTGTACCTGCGTGTCCCTAAACTTTGTTCTTACTTTCTCCTCCTCAACCGACCCTCCCCCCCATCTCTCAAACTACAGAAGCCTACACAAGCCCATCGTGCGTATCAGCATCTAAAGCAGACATCGGTGTTTCTGCCACAGGTAAGTTTCAACACCTTCTTCTGTGCCGTACGATGCAAAAGTGACAGCTTTTTCCAGGACAGCTCTTAAGTGGTGTTGCACAGGTGTGTTGTTTCAGGAGCAATGGCACCTTGCCTTTCTTCATTCACCTCATATTTTAGAAAATAGACTAAAAGTCCTGAAGTCATCATACATGCTGAGGGAGGTTGAGGCAGCCTCTCTCCCTTGCATGTGGATTTCCACAATGAATGCAATTATTTTTGTTGGTTTTAAATGACCTAGTCTTGTCCTGCCTCAGACCTATTGTGTCTCTAATAATCCCTGCAGTTTAACAGAGGTCAGTGCATCTGTCAGGAAATCCTGGGATAGGGTTACTTCCCCCTGTGTCACAGCTCCTACTCCCCCGGGTCTGAGCTTGAGAGGCCTGCTCTGTACCACAGCTGGACCCTTTCTGTTGCTTCTGGATTCCCTGAGGCCATTGGCTACTCACCTTTCCTGGGGAGTACACATGAAAACATTCTGAATTCCACATCATTTCCGTTTCTCTTTCCTAGAGAGCACAGAACCATTTTTGTTTATGTTGGTGGGTGCAAGCCTTCCCTTCCCATTGCCCAGCACAACACACCAGACCTTAACTCATGGCTCAAGCATTAAAAGTGTCACTGATTTCTGCTTCAGATTAACTCTATATGAATCAGAGAATTTAAAGTTCTGCTCCAAAACAGCCCTAGGCAGTGACTTGAGATTGATTGTCAACATGGTGTGTTATGTTGACCTAACAAGTCTCAGTAATTCTAAAAATCATACAACCAACCCCAAGAGAAAATTTCCTAATCGTGAAGGTACTAGAGTTTTCATCAGAGAAAACCTGAAATTTCATCATCTTAATTGAAAAGGAAAAATTATTTCATTATAGTCAAGAAAGCATTAAGAGTTCTAACACATGGAACAATTGGGCAGTGGAGTCAGGCTGAAGCTGGTTCTGCTGTGGAAACGTGGCCAAGCTTATGTATCTGAGCAAAAACAGTCACATCTTTTGCAGTAGAACAGGAAATGTATTGCACCCATCCTATTGTGGTGTTGTGAGACACCATGGTAGTATAAATGGTGAAATATTAATACATCTTCAAATCAACAACTATCTTAAAATATAAATACACAAGGATTTTCAGGATGCATAATAAAATAGGATGAAGAGGCAGACTTTAAAATTATATAGGAGCTGGAGAGATGGCTCAGCAGTTATAAGTGCTTGCTGCTCTTGCAGAGGACCCAGGCTTGGATCACAGTATCTATATTGGGTAGCTCACAACCTCCTGTAACCACACTTCCATGGGATGAGGAAACTTCTGGCTTAGCTGGGTATTACATGCACATGAGGCACATACAAAGAAACAGGTACATACAAATGCACAAAAATAAAATTTGAAAATTATAAAGAGGGATATATATCCGCATAGTACATGCAATTTCTATTAAATTTAAAATGACATGATATCTCAAAGTTGTTTTGATTTGCATTTCCCTGAT
>NW_004949105.1:1812170-1819182 GCF_000317375.1 Microtus ochrogaster | reverse complement strand
GGAAGTGGGGAAGGGTGGGAGGAGGGGGAGGGAAATGGGAGGCTGGAAGGAAGTGGAAACTTGTTTTTTTTTCCTTTTCTCAATAAAAAAAAGAATTAAATAAAAAAAATAAAATAAAATGACATGATAGTCTTTCTCCCACCTAACAAGTTTTCTTCCATAATGGCTCCTATTTCTATGATTTTAAACTTCCCTGTCAAAACAGCCTAAAACACTTAAAAGGGATAATACTATACCTAGTTAAAAGTATCATGCTTCCTCTATATATATTCCCAGTGTATATTAATTTCTCACTTGGTATCCCTAGAAATTGCAGATAGCTTGTGTCAGTGTCTGTATCAGCTAAGGGAGAGATTTAGCCTTTTGAGCACACTGGGCCTCATCTCCCAGCAGATCAAGATGCAGGGAGGCTGCACACTGAAGCAGGGAAGTCCCTGCCTAGGAGTCCTGGTGACAGAATGCTGCCATTGCATTTGCCATGTATGCTCTTCTGTCACCGTTGCCATTATATGCCCTCTCAGGATGGTCACTTCCTTTGATTAGACTTCATAGGTAAATCCTGGGATGTTCAAACCATCAAAATTGGAGTTCTCGCTCCAAGGTAGTCTCCCAGTCACACATCCATGCCTCGACTTGCAGAATACACTCTGGAATTTCCTTGCATAGCTCTTTCAGAAGCCAGTCAACATCATTTACCAAGCACCAGGAACATGCAGTCTAGTGTATAATGGGGGTTGCTTTGGGATAAAAAAAAAATCACTGCACATATGCTCAGAACACTAGATTTGGTTTTTAGCAACGTTGAGCTGCATTGGTAACGAGATGCAGCCCTTAACACTGGACACATTTAATTATAAATTAATTTTCCTCCTGTGTAAATTTTCCCCACACAGCAGTTATGCCTGAGTGGACATGACCACTAATTAGGATATTCAATTCTATCTAGGAGACAAATGAAATGACTTGCTGAATTGTGGAATAAAATAACAATAAGTACAAAACTACCAACATGAGCAAGGACTACAGAGTTTAAGGTGATCATGTAGGAAACCCTCCTGCATTCTAAAATTTGGGCAGGAAGTCCATAGCTTTTCAGATCTTTGTGATATAATCTGATGTCCTGAACATGACTTGTGGGATATGTTATCTAAAAGCTGCCTGTTCCTGGCGTTGCTACATATATTGCCATATGATGTCAGTACAGTTTGCTTTATTATTTTGAAATTTATATTTATGGGTATTGTGTATGTGTGAGTGTGTGTGTGTGTGTGTGTTTGTGTGTGTGTACCATATGCAGGTAATGCTTGTAGATTCCACAAGAGGGCAGTGGATCCCCTGGGACTGGAGCTCTAAATGTCCAAATGGTTGCCAGTTGCTATGTGAGTGCTGGAAATCAAACCCAAGTCCTCTAGAGGAGCAGTCAGTACACTTAGTCATTGAGCCATTTCTCCAACCTCCATAGGCTGAATTTTTTATGACATGCACTCCTTTGTGAGAGGAAGCAGCATTCTGAATCGAATGAAATAGTCTGCTTTATACATTAGTCTTTTTATCTTTAATAATGGAGTCCACTGGATTACTCTCTTTTCACAAGATACTCAAAAAGTTTCTCATGGCGACAATGTGAAGAAAAGATGGACTCTGGATTAAAAGTTCCCCAAAGAAATGAATCACTTATTTTAAGGTCTTATTGGAAGTAGAAGATTATCTTTGTTACCTGATTTACCAATTGTCTTTGGCTGTCTCTAGTAAGTCTTAGCACTAATTTGCAAGGTTTTCTTTTAAGCTGGCATTCTTTCCCATCTCATGGAGGTAGTCAGACATGTACATGCATAAATAATAGTCCTGGTACAGAATGCCACCATGCCAAAGTAGAGATTTAAATACAAGTAACATAGGCCATATCCATAGAAATTTATGTCTGGTGATGTGCACCTAATGGGAACTAATCCCTGAATAAATACAAGTGTTGACAGTGGTAGTCCAAGGGATGGAAGGTAGAACATGAGAGACTTAGACGAGGTACTGCTTTCTGATCTCATGAATTAAGATTGTAACTCTCTATGCTCAGCAACACCACAAGAAGCTGTTCTGTATGCACTCATGATTTATCAAGCTCTGGGAGTCCTGTTCCATCCTGATGATGCACTGAGGTATAGGTGTGTGTGTGTGTGTGTGTGTGTGTGTGTGTGTGTGTGTGTGGTGTACCTCTGTATATATATACATGAATACGAGGACACTGAATGTGCACAAGGTAGATCATGTGTTCAGCTTCATCACAAGTCCAAATGAGGCTAATGAAAGATCGTCCTCTCTGTCTTTCAGGGAGGGTTCAGGGCCAGCCTTGTCAGCAATTACCTTCATTAGAGCCAGTGGGGAAGAGTGCCAGGGCTGGAATCCAGAGCGACCTGCAGGCTTGGAGTGTTTAAATTTAATGCAGACCATATTTTAGGCTGTTTCAGGCATTTTTTTCTTATTTTTAATGGACACTTCATTTCTAAGAGCACCTCTCTAATCACATACAGTTTTTCTTTTTGGAAAAAAAAAGCTTTATGCACTAAGGTTTATTAAAATATTATTAGATCATTTAAACTACTTCCTCTTCTAGTAATACGAAAGTTGGACTCAACTTGGGTTTATGTTTGATTATCTTTCATGCAGTACTAGATTGGGTGAACAATACAAACTTTGCAGCTTATCATAAGTAATAAATATTTTAAGGGTTGCATTTGAGATGTATTTAAGCAAGAAATGATTCTTACAATGTTCTGTCTGTATCATATTCTGAAAGTGAACACAGCCCTGAGCTTGCAATAGGATGTTATTAGCATAAAAAAAGTAAAATCCTGTACACAAAGATGCATTGATGACAAGACTTCTTTATCAGCTCCACGTCAACTTCATTTTTAAGTAGGCAAGCTAAGTGTTCATCAAAAAACAGGTTTCATGGTCAATTATGAGAAAAAGTCTCCAAATGATTTCTGAAATAACTTCATATTTTTGACAGTTTATGCTTGCTTAAAATACAGCAAGTAACAAATGTCTGGAAGCTTTTCATCACACATGATTTTGTGTTTCAATTATATTTAGTGAGGGTTAAATTAAGGGACCTGGGGTGATGACTCAGTTAGTAAGGAACTTGACACATAAGGAGGAGGACATAATTTCACAGTCCAGAAGCCATGTGAAAAGCCAGACATGATGTTCTGCCTTAGAATAGAATCTCGGGGAGTTGGAGACAGGATGGTTTCTGATGGTCACTTTCCAATCTGTGTAGCCGAAGTAGCAAGCTCCAGGGTCAATGAGGGACTCTGACTCAAAAATTAAGGTGGGGAATAATTGTTGGTGGCAGCTAATGTTGATCTAAGACCTCTACATGTGCATGCATACATGCCTCTACCTCTGCATCCATGCACGTGTGAACAAGTACACACAGAATTAAATTAAATGTACTCCACTTGAATTCACACTCACTGTTACAGGTCATGGCAAATTTCAGCTCTGCTTGTCCGTATTCATTTCACATCACATCTAATTATCAAATGTATACAATTTCACTTTCATAATTCCGTAGCTTATAGTAGCCAGACATTTTCCTCGTTTATTCAAGGAGGGTCTCCAGGGTTCTAAGTGCTTCAGGATGAGCTTGCTCTCACCTCATTCCACCACATCATAGAGTCCTGACACTGATCTTCACCTGGAGCCCACTGAGGCTCATGGACCCTGTCGTTTTTTCTCCTCACCTGTGCAGCAAACACAACACAGAACACTTTTTTTTTTTGCATGGAGGACTAGAAATGCCCTTTTAATCGGCTTCTTGCTATGAGCTTTGAAGTAATCAAAATTTGTATTAGTCTTTTATCCAGTCTACTTATCAAAAATACCCCTGATTTTTTTTAATTTAAAGTAAATTGACAAACATTGGTGTTTATTTGAAAAGCAATGTAATTTCAGTATTTTCAACAAAGGCAAGCAAATTCAGAGTTGGTGCATACATTCCAACCCTGTCACAGTATCTATGTTAAGCAACATGGCTGCCATGTCACTCATAACCCTTATTTGTTATTATCACTTTCTTTTTATCCATTTGCTCTATGCCTTCATTTGCAGAGTCTTTTCAACATGAGCTCCAAGATCACCAAAAAATCCATTATGGCTGCTTGCTGTTGGACATCCTCAATGCAGATCTGTGAATAATGGTTTCCTTTCTATCAGCAGAACCCAGCCACACTGCTATATACTCCAACTTGTGCCCTCATGGAGCTGGACACTGGCCCCTCCTCAACCCCTGCCTCGGTTGCTCTGATGCAGTCTCAGAGAACATGACACTGCCCATATGATTCCCGTTCTCTGTATTTTTTAATTGAAAATAGATTCTAATACAATACATCCTAACTACAGTTTCCTCTCCCTGTACTCCTCCTAGCTCTGCCTCCATCTTCCCTCTCCCACAGATCAACATCCCCTCCGTTTCCTCTTCAGAAAAGAGCAAACCTCCAAGAGATAACTGTCAAACAGGATAAAGTAAGACAAAGTGAATGCCCTCATATCTAAGAAGGGGCCGTTTGAGGTGTGAACATCCCCACTTATTTCTGCCTGTGAGGACAAGCCTACTTCTGAGGATATCTTCCACTGCAATGGGCTTTGCATGCATAGGGACCATGGGATTCGACAGTGAGATTCCTCCATCCTGGACCAACATCATGGGACTCACACAAGAAGGTACTCATTTTTAAGAGAAAAAAACGGGTGGGGGGCTGTATTGAGAAAACAGGGATGGAGGCATGACCCACGAAGTTCTTCCTGACATCCACCAGGTGCTGGAATAGTCAAGATGATACAGAAGCATCTTCAGCTTCACTGTCTAACAGTCAAGAAACCTGTGAATGCCCTGGTATTTCAAGAGCATTTTATTTTCATCCTAATATTTATTTAATTTATAAACATTTTCTTTTTTTCCCCTTTGGTTTTTCAATACAGAGTTTCTCTGTAGCTTCGGAGCCTGTACTGGAACTAGATCTTGTAGACCAGGTTGGGTTTGAACTCACAGAGATCCACCTGCTTCTGCCCCACAATTGCTGGCATTAAAGATGTGTGCCACCACCACTAGGCTTATAAGCATCTTCTTGAATAGAGCACATTTTTATAAAACTGTTTCAGGGAATGTGGATTCTACTTCCTCTCTGGGGGAATGTATGGGGTGGGCAAAGCAGCCCAGTGTGCTTTCTCCAAAGATGCCTGTGGGGGTCAGAATGCCCTAACACACTGCAGGAGCCAAAGGAAAATAAAAATCTTGGGACACCCAAGGAATCATCTGCCACCTGGTTTAGTCACAATGTGTTTTGTTTCTCAATTTTCTGAGAGTAAATATGGTTTAAAATTCAGTGACTTCCTAGTCCTGTGCGCACGATCAAGCTTCCCAAGCTTGCATTTATAAACTGAGGATTTCAACTCTCATTTAAAAATTAAAAAAAATATTTAAAGAGGAATCTTAAATTTTTCAAAGGTTTAAAGAGGAAAATTATGTTATTTGAAATACCCAGTGCCCCCATTTAATACTATCTCTCTATGTAAATACCCAAACTCAGAGTATAGCACTCAAGAAGTGGTTAAGTTCCTGCACCTAGAAGTCAAAAAGCTCAGATTTGCTGAGCAGTCCATTATCCTGTACCAGGCATGGTGGCTGCGTCAGGAGGTGAGGGTTCAACCACCAAGCCTGGTGATCTACAAGCAGCGAACAGAATTCCACGAGTGCCCAGCTGACAGCCCGTGCATGTGTAGGAACAACACAAGACACATTTCCTAGGTAAACTCCACACAGCCGAGTGTGTGCCTGTGTTTTGACATGAAAATCAAAGTTAGTAAGTACGTCAGAAGCTATATTTGCACTCAGTGGCTTAAATTCCTGGCCACGGTGCTCCATCCCCCCGCAACCCATTTACACCTGGGAGAGGAGTCAGGCCGGTTAGAAACATGTGGGCACCATCTCCATCATTCCTTAGCAGGGCTGCTTTGAGCTGTGTTTTGTTTGCTCCATTAGGATTCCAAGCGACACCTTCTGTCTCCATAGCCTGTGCTGTAACTGCACAGCCAGGAGGAGCACAGGGGCAGCGCAGTTAGATGGAATCCGTTCAAACTGCCTGTCAGAGACAATGCTAGCAATTTTATTTGTGGTCTATTAGGGAAATGGAAGCACTAACTCATTTCACAGAAGACCTTGACAGCTGTCAGATGGTTGAGAGTGTAACCGTACGAATCACAAAGAGGCTCGACCAAGGAGGTGCTTTTCCCTGGTGTGGTCTCAGATTGTAACATGCCCCGTGTCCTTTGGAAGCTGTGCCAGGGGTCTGGGCACATATGCACAATTTAGGTCTCAACTGTCAATCCACAACATTCAAGGTGGCAAGATTTAGGGAAGTACAGTGACCAATAAATGTCCTATAAAACTTGACCCCTGTACCACCAGGTAATAAGTATTCCACCACGTTCCCCACATCCCTATTGAAAAGTCTTTTATTCTCCATTCTCTGCACAGTGGTGAGGTAGAAGAAAGAAATTTTATCACTCTGAAAAAGTTTATTTCCTTTTTCTTTTCACATATATGTATATGTGCAAGAATGGATGCATGCATACACATGCTCCCATGAAGGCTGAGGTAATGTGGAGAGCCTTCCTGGACCACTATCCAAAGATCTGTCTTTTTGAAGTAGGGTCTTTCACCCAACCCCAATGTCACCAATTCTAGTCTCCCTTGTTAACTTACTGGGGGTCCCCTGTCTCTACCTTGTGAAGCTGGAATGACAGATGTGCTGCCCTGCATATCTGCCATTTATGTGGATTCTGAGGATCTAAATTATGTCCCTCTTGCTTATGTGGTAAGTACTGTAAATAGTGACACAACTCCCCAGACCCCTAAGAAGTTTAAGGAGCCCTTTGAGCTTACAAAACCAATGTGACGATATGATCTTGTGCGTGGTCAACAGGACTCTGAAAACCAATGTGACGATATGAT
>NW_004949105.1:1803935-1812020 GCF_000317375.1 Microtus ochrogaster | reverse complement strand
TTGTGGGTGGTCAACAGGACTCTGAAAACCAATGTGACGATATGATCTTGTGGGTGGTCAACAGGACTCTGAAGGTAAAACACAAGAGTGAGACAGTTGGGAGACTGGAGTTAGGGATTCAAGGTAGGAACAAAGAATCCTGCTCATCTTCCCCCTACACACCCCAGTGGAAGATTCTGAACACAGTCTGGACATCTGAGTAACACCAAGGGAACTGTTCATTGTCCAGTGAAATAAGAAAAAAAAAAGTTGATTCATTCAAACTCCTGAGCCATCTGGTGTCTGAAGAAGGGGACTAACAAAGCTGACTGACCTGCTGGCTACAGCAGAACCATCAACAAGAGTGGAGGATGCCTCTCCTCTGAAAATTCAGGGGCAGGGGCGCTCCTGACTATCAAGAGGAGCTGAAGCCAAATGAAAAGGCAAGGGACTTCCAAGATCCCAGTTATAGCTGAGGGTCTACTGGCAGTTGATGATGACGGGAGGAGGGACTGTTAGAGTGTGGTTGTTTCAAGGTTGTGGCCCCTGGTAGGTGGTCCATGTTCCAGTAGATATGTCTACATCCATGTGCATATTGGCAAAGATAACTGAACCCAATGCGTGTTGACAGAGGCTGCTTGCTCATTTCCTGGCCTCTCAGACCTGAAATAACCACACAGAAACTGTATTAAATGAAACACTGCTTGGCCAATATCACTTAAGCATATTGCTAGATAGCTCTTATATATTAAATTAACCCATTTCTATTATTTTATATTTTACCATGAGATTTGTGGTTTGCTAGCAAGGTTCCCACTGGCCGCTTGTTTCTTTCTTTTCTGGTGGCTACATGGCATCTTTCTGACTTCCTCTACCCTCTCCTCTGCTTGGAATTCCCACCTTTCTCTATTCTGCTAAGACATTGGCCTAAACAGCTTTATTCATTAACCAATAAAAGCAACACATAAACAGAATGGCTTCCCATGCCAAATGGGTTATGTTTTAATGGCGAGAGAGTAGGCTGGCTGGGTAGGGAACATGAGGGGGCCCTGGGAGGAACTGGAAGGTGTGAGATAAGAGTAGGTATGGTCAAAATACATCATATACATGTATGAAAACTATCAAAGAATAAGTTAAAAATACTCTTAAGAAAAATCAGCGAAGTCAAACAGAGGAGGTGAACACCTCGCTCCCCATGGAAGAGAGCAGGGTCTGTTATCAGAATAACTATGTAACCATGGCACCTGCCTTCACACATATGATTTTATGTGGGCACCTCCTTCATCTACAAAATCCAGATATCAACTGTGGTCACTTTCCAGTCAAGGACAGCTTCAATGGATGGAAACAACTCCAAGGAGCTGAAAAACAAGGCCATGTCTTCTCTTGTCTGGGCATGGACAGTCTAAGTCTTTCCTATAGGTGGATGTCAGAATAGCAGGAAAACTCTTTCTGTTTTAGAGACACTACATGCTCAGTTGCAGCTGTGTAAGGAAAGAATGAGAAGTAGCATGGATACTATCTGTTAAATAGCTGTTCTAGTGTCCCTGTGGCTTAATAGGTGAGCTGGTAAATAGTTCGGAAGCTGAATGTGCAGACAAACAGTTGTATTAAATGTGGCAGAAGTACACCCGCTACTATGTCCAAGATGTCACCTGGGTAACATTGTAATGCAGCACAGAGGCTGTGTGCAATTCTCCCTAAGCCGACAACAAGTACTAATTTTATACAGTAGCACTCGAATCAAAGTTGCCTCCCTTACATTTTTCAGAAGTCATCTAATAAAATCAATTGGAAAACTTTTTTACATTTACAAATTCGGTTCAGCTTCTGTTATCATACAATGGGGCTAAGCCCATGATTCATGCATCCAAGATTTCCTTCTAAAATGAGAAGAGTGACTACGTCTTTTCTGTTACCCATCTCCACCATGTGGCATCCGGGAGGGCTCTGAATGAGGGCGCAGTCTCACAAACTGAAGACTCAGATGGAGAGCGTTGCATCCCTACCACACTAAGACAGACACACAGCCCGTGCTGAAATGCCTTCAGCTTGAGCTTCCAGTTTGTTTCCCTCCCACGCCTGGCAGCGCCACAGGATGCACAACTGTCCCCCTCACCAGCTGGCCGGGCTCTTGCCCAAGCTCCTCCCCAAATGCAGCTTTTCCTTCCAGCATTCTAATATTTAAAAAACATGTTTTCAGAAAAATATATGTCTGCTTGGAAAACAAAAACCTAAGCTGAGGATGAATTTGATCTAAATGACAACCAAAGCTGTATCAGGAACAGACAATATATGTTGCAAGTTAAACCACACAGAGCAGTGATTTCCCTTCCTCTTCCCCAAGGGTGTGAAAGAGGAATATGTTCACATCTGAAAACTCACACTTAATATCTTCAAGAAAGCTCTTAAAATAAACTCTGAGGCTGCCTGGAAAATCCTGAACCTTGCATAGCTCAAGATTGAAGCATTTTAACTTGTTCAGGTTCCCATAATCATAACTTTTCCTGGTGCTGGGAGTTATATCTAGAACTTTGTATATGCTAGGAATGCATTTTACCATTGACCCATATCCCTATCCGACATTATCAGCTTTTAAGGAATAAATCTGGTGAATTAAGATAGCTGCAAAAATTTCTATGGAGGTAAAATTTCACTCCATGTTCTCACAGTTCTGATCAATATTTGGACACAGTTGACAGAATTTCCTATTGAGATTTAGGTTAGCCCTAAGTATTGAGAATTAAAATGAAATAACCAAGCATGAAAAGTATCCACACAAACTTCCAGTGCAACTCCACGTGGGACTCTTTAGAGTGCTATAAGAGAATCAGTGTTTTATCTGGGAAAAGCCCAGCCTACCCCAATGTGTCATCTCTCAGCATGGGAGCCACAGAGAGCTCACCCCACACCTGTTGTCAAACGAGATCCCTAGTAGTCATTCCCTGTTGTATTTAAGCAGAAAACAGAGAAAATAAAATGGAGGGGGGACCCGAATATGCATGAATAATGTTCAAAAGAGCAAGCCTGAAGAATATGCATGCGAAGCCCAGTGATGCCAAACCCCAAGTTTCATGATCAGATGTTGTTCATGTGTCCGTAAAAAAGCTTGGAGCCATTTACCGGGGATAAAAACAAGTGGTTGGAGGAAAATCAACAGAAACAACAAAAGGCAAAAGCAGGGAGATGAGTGTTTACAAGGGAGCAGGTCTGAGCTATAGTCAGGATGCATATATGCTAGGACGTAAAAGAATTAGTAACAAATTGGTGCTGGAAGAAGAATGTACACCCATGCTTATTTGCTGCAGAGTGATCACTTTGAAGATGAATTTTCTCCCCAATCCCCTTGGTTTTTTCTGTTTCTTTGACACGATAGGGTTCCTGCTATCTGTGAATACAGGTTTAGTAAGGACACACTGTTTTCCCTTAAATGAAAAAGAAACCAAATACAACACTGGTTTGGGAACTGATTAACCCAACCATTAAAAAAAAAAAAGACTCTATCAAAGGACCTTTAATTACCTAGCCCCACTTTTCATTCAATTTCCAGTTAAGAGCTAGAGGTCTACAAAGAATATTAATGCTCACATCACCTTCAGGAACCTCTGGCTTCACAGCTTTCATTTCCTAACACTGTCAATACTTGTCTTAATTAGTGGTGGTGGTGGTGGGGTGGGCTGTGCATTTACACAGGGCAAACCAAGCTCAGGTTCTCACTCATCACTCAACGATGGTTGAGATTCACAATGTGGTCACTCTGCTGAGTTTCCTGAATACGCAAGCAACCGTGTGTACTGCAGAATACCCATGAGAGTTTCCAGGAACAGGCTCAAAGTGCACACACATGCAGGTGTACCTTCCATGCTTCTGTGAGCAAGTCACCAAAATTCTTACCAAGCTCCTCCGATGTTGTGATCTCATAGACCCCAGGTAGATTTGCACTCAGAAGACAAAACAATTAGTTCTCTTCAAATGTAGAACTTTAAGGAGCTTCTTTAAAGCTGCGGGGGGGGGGGAAGAGTGTGCAGCTGCAGCAATGGAAATAGTGTGTCTGAGAGTGCACGTCTATGTGTGTGTGTGTTGTGTGAGTGCATGTAGGCACACTCAAGAATGAGAAAATGTGTATATGTACAATGTGAGCGTGTGCATGGGTGAACTGATGCATGAGCGCATGTGAGTAGAAGTGTATGTGTATATGTATCTGTGTGATTATGAACATGCTTGTTTGCAGTGTGCACACATGTGCATGTGTGTGTCCATTCACATGAGAAGACATATATGTGTACATGTGTAGATATGGATACATTAACAGAAATAAGTATGCACGTGTGTGTGATGATGGACTATTGAAACAGAGAGTAGATTTTATAACGCAGAACTTATTCTCCCTCACCAGGTAAATGACTATGACAAACGTCTGATGCTAAAGTCCACAATAATAAATTACAGTCCACATGGGCCATTGTAGCTACGCTGATGTTGATGATACTATTCTTTTCTCACTGTGTCATGCATGAAATAAACTGCAGTCTTAGGCATGCTTCCTTGAACTGAAGTAGGAATCATAACCACAGAAATAAGGGACAAAATAAATGACAATGATCAGACGAATTGTCGCAGGTTCGCAGAGCCTGCATCAATCAATGGATATTCTGGTTTTTCACTACATATGGAACTTTTTAGAGCTTCTTAAAGTCTAAGAAATATCTTTTATTTCCACAAAGAAGCTTGTACACTCACAAAAGAGAGCACAAAAGTCGTGGTTGGTAGCAGCCAGAGACACTTTAGGACTCCTAAGCTGAAAAGGTTGAATAGATAGGATCTGGATCCGTTCCAGAAAGATCAGAGTCATGGACTAGGTGCTCGGAGACCACCAGTTCAGGGATGACCCCACCAGTGGCAGGTGCAGGCCCAGGGCTCAGGTTCTAGTGCTGGGGTCTACATGGGTCTGGTGTGACTTTCTGAAAGCATGGGATTGCACAAACTGATTTCACCAATCCCCCTTTCAATAGGTAATGTGGGAGCCTCAGGTAACCAGGAGCAATGGGTAACCAGGAGCCTGGGTAACCAGGATTCCCTCTTCTTGGGCATATTTCTCTTTTGTTTCTCTTCCCCTTTCTTCAACTGCCTTAAAGCTGAACATTCAGAAAGAAACATGACTTTACCTGCATCCAAGCATCATCCAGTTGTTAGGAACAATAGCCCAACAGTTATTTGGGCTACTGTTATGAAATATTTTCTTGTTGCAATAGAATATTGACCCTGAGGTCTGTTTATTAGCACCTGTCTCAGGGGCTGAGGGCTTTAGTTGAGCACATGCCATAAATAGATTGAAAATGCTGCTGTAGAACCTTGGACATGTGGTACCAACGTACCTGGTGTTGAACATCCTTGTCCAAAAAACAGAGGTATCTGCACTACAGTGAACAAAGTTGGTGAAGGACCAGCACTAGCCACTACAGAAAAGTGACAAGGGCTGTCACCAAGAAGAAGCTGGTGTGGGCTGCCACCAAGAAGACTGGTGTGATTCTCCCTCCTCCCAGCATAAGAGGAAGAGGCTGGGGGTTCTGTCATGATCTGAACCTGGCTAATAGGTCAGCAGGCTATAGAGAGATTCTGTTGCCCCCACACATTCATAATCCTCATACAGAGCACTCCCCAGTTCTTGTGATGATTCTTTCTTGTTAACACCCATAACTTGCGCTGGGTTGGGTAATCCTTGCATGCAGACAACCACAAGCACCGGCCTTCGCAATGAAGGAGGAATATGGAGCTTGTTAGTTTGACCAGATAGCTAGCTACTCTTTATGAATCCAGGCTGGAGGATACACAGGCAAGAAATTCTCTCTTGAGGATTTCTGTACAACAGAAGGAAAGGCATGCAGGGTCAGCAGGCAAGACATAGTACAAAAAACCCAACATGCCCCCTGAACTGGCTGCCTATTGATCCAAGAAATCACAGGGCAATGTCTTTGTAAGATGCACCTTTCTCTGACTGAGTTGAAAGCTACATGAAAATGTCGCAGCTTTGCACAGAGAGATGACTATGTAATAAGTGACCTAGTGGGTGTGAGTCCTTTTCCAGTGGATAAGGGGTTAATTTGGTGACCTGAAATAAGCCAGCTGTTCTGCACAGATGTTTTATGTCTATATTGTAGGCTATAAACATGTTTTCCCTTTAATGCAGTTCAGTGGTTGTATACAACCTGTGAGTAACAGTTACCTAAACCATAGAGAAGATAAAATTTATATCCTCAACTGCCATGCTTACTAATACATTTTCAGGTTTTAAGGGAAAGGAAAATAAACCAGTTGTTAAAATTAATTTAGAGTTGATATGTTATTTAAGTTCTGTTCAAACTGTGCTATCTAATACCTGCTGAGGGGCATGTGGAAGAGGGGCCATTTTGTTTCTTGAATATATTGTATCATAATCGATGAATCAAATGATATTTAACATACTCATTTCCTTACACTAATTTAGGTGATGGAAATGTTCAAAACCCACATCCCCAGCTATTTGAAACACACACTACATGTTCCTGGCCATGGTCAATCAATCACTCAGTCAACTCCTTTCTCTTATTTCAACATCTTTCCAGTCTGGCTAACCTCTGCTCTTCATCAAAAACATCCACTGATGTTGCTTCTATGCTAAATGTCCCAAAGTAAGACTTTTAGCCTCAACTGTTAATCCTAAAACTACAGAGAAGAAAGGCCTGAAGAGATGATGGATAAAGCACCTCTATGAGATCTTGAAACTGTCACAGGGATGCAGGTGTGATGGGAGAGAGAGGGATTCCTCCCTTCCTGCACGCATCTTGCACATACAATTAACTATTACAAAGCGAGAGACTGATACATGGGCACAATGCAATCCTTTACTGACAAAGTAACGGCCTGTATTTCACAACTCGGTGAAAAGAACACAGCTTTTCTTTTAAGACACTTTAACAGTGTGAGCTCTCGGTTTCCAAGGGCGTAGACAATACAAAGTCAGCTCACTGCTGGGGTGTTCAGGTGGGCCAGGGTTCCCCTCAGCTTCAGACTGGCTTCACTAAGACCAGATCTTCTGCAATCCCGCCTCCTTACCATTCACACACAACCCTCAGATAAGGCCATCTGCTGTTCTCAGTTTCCTTCCATGTCTCTTCCTCACTCAGAAAGACCCTCTTATCATCTCTCCTTGTTGAGCATCTCCATTCAGGGCTCTGCACCAGCAGGCATTTATCCCCTGAACCTTTGGACAACACTTTAGTGGGTGGCAACAAAGAATGTAGAATCTCCCTAGACACGAAGGATTAAGCTCCCACACTGTTTCCCTCTTGTACTAAAGCACCTTGTTTGCACATGCTGCTCAACCTGGCCCTCTTTTTCTATAGTTTTGGGAAGAGCCCCATTTATTTCAGGCTTGCTGTTATTGTTGTTGTTGTTGTTGTATTAATCACAGTCTAGTGCTGGAAAGCTACCAAATACCCAGAGAAAGCTCTATAAATAAGTGAGGGGGAAAACAGGGCCTCTAAAATTCCCACATTTTAAGGACTTCATATTTATTTAAAAGTATGCATATGGGTTTCTGCACCTGTGGGTGCAGTGCCCACAATGGCCAGAAGAGGGCATAAGAACTCCTTGCAGTCGAATTACAGGCATTATGAGATATCTGATATGGATAATAAAAACTGAACATGGGTCCTCTGCAAGAGCAGGAAGTGTTCCTCACCACTGAATCATCTCTCCATCCCTGAAAAATGAATTCTTAGGTCCCAATATAGACCTAATGAATCCTGCTCATATAGTCTCTTTATAAGCATAAACATATTGCTCAGGGATATCATGTGCACACATTTGTGTTTCATACACACAATCTCATGGTTAATCACCAACAACCAGAAGATATGAAGTGTTTGGCAATTGCAGCTTCCGGAGACAGACAGAATTGTTCTTAATTCTGTTGAGACTGAGCAGCACAATGGGATTCTGAGACATGAAATCATTTTAGTTACCGCTCCATCAACTTTAAGTGATAGCAACAAGTAACTTCATTTTACTTACAGAATTCCTGTGCTGATATGATTAGAAAGCACATTATACAGACATTGGGACAGA
>NW_004949105.1:1798558-1803781 GCF_000317375.1 Microtus ochrogaster | reverse complement strand
TATCATCTATCTATTTATCAATCATCTATCTATAAACTGTTTTAATACATATTTGTAAAATAATAATCTACCTATGAACTAGATATAGCTATCATCTGTATACTAATCCTTCTTCTATCTATGATGCTTCTTTCTCTCAACTATCTATTACCAACCTTCCTACCAGTCATCTTTTTGTTTTTAGCCTTCATTTTTATTTATCCATTTACCTATTTGTCTATCTATCCATTATCTACATATTCATCTACCCATGTGTCTATATACAAATCCACCTGTCCCTATCTACCATCTAATCATTATCTATATGATATATATCACATATAATATATGTATAGATACTTAAAAACAAATACAACATGTATGCTTTTTATCTCCAAAAGACATACACTATAGCTGGTAGAAAATATCTGCTTTAATCCACGGAATCATTTAAAGACAGAAGCAAATATGATAGAATTCTTTAGAACTCAGGGTAAGTCGCATGTGATCATGTATCTCATTAGGATTTATTAAATAGAATTATATAAATTGTTTGGTCTGTGGATGGAGCAAATGATACATGATAAGATGAGTATTTTCGGTTATTAGCTCAATTTATTCTGTATTTACCAGTTAAAATCCCCAAATTTCTAATACAACAGTTTATAAACTCATCTGCTAAGAAAACCCTAAAGCATGCCTTTGAAGAAATTCAAATACTCCATGTAGACAGCATTGGGAAAATATTTACAAATATTTTAATTGGGATTACAAAGTTAAATTCAATGAGATAATGCATTAATTTTAATACTTTAACTTATTGTTTCCACATTCATTATGTAGCTTAATATCCCCACGTGTGAATAATAATTTGCACAAACAATGCTTATTAAAAGCTACTGCCAACAATCATGAGTTCCCTGCCCACATGAAGGCCATTGCCAAGGTTATCATATTTTGAAAGATGGCTGAAGTTTGGACAATTTTGCCTGCCCAAGCCAGTGAATGTGAATGAAAATTTTAAGTAACAATATATTAATCCTATAGAACTTCTAGTTTAGGAAAGCAGTGCTACTTTAAGGACCACAGGGGAAACTTCAATGATTGACTTAGTACTTTTATCTAAATTCAATTTCCATTAAAGGGTCTGGACAATGTATTAACATTATATTTTTACTTTTTATGTTAACATTAATTAGATTGTTTCCTTCATAGAATAGCCACATGTCTTGTCTCCTCAAAACAGAAATTATTTGAGTAGAAGAAAATCTAAATTATTTTTTAAAAATTATATAGACCACACTGAAAGTTGTTATAGATGTCCTCCTGACCACGACATTGGCCCTGTTTCCTCTCCTGCAGGTATCTTTTTCTGTCCTGTGCACTCCTCAAACCTTTCCTCGATGGGTGAGAGTTGCCTCTCATCCCTGGGAACTTGAGCTATCAATGTGGTAGGGGAGCTGTCAATGAGAACTTGGCTCTCCTCCAGGTAACTTCCCCCATCTGGGCTCTTCCTTTTCTCTAGAAAGCTAACAACTTGCGTTTTTTTACCATAGTCTTTCATGTACAACAGCAAGAAGTACTTGTTATATGGTTGTATTAAATATTGCTTAAAATTGGTTTTATTGACAAGAGATGTGTATTTTCACCAAAAATTTCCTTCAGAAATAGTCTTATGACTATTGGCAATTTCTGATAAATGATTAAGTCTAACTTACAAAAACACTGTCACATATGCTTTTATTTAACAGAGCATACAGCTAAGTTGAAATAAAACTCTTCGAGTTATATTTCTGTATGAGCCTTACACAAACATGAAATCATTTCCAATAGAGACAATTCATCGATGTTTTAGAAATTGTAGCATCATCCAACACGCCAGTCGCATAGCAGATGGGGAAGGATTGGTGAACAGAGGCAGCTGCCAACCACTCAACTTTAAGGATTTCTATATCAGTTACCAGTAGCTGAGTAAAACACAGAGCACACAGATGGACTTTGTTCGGGCAGAAAGAAGAATTTCCAGGGTTCCTGGGCTTTGGTACCATGTTGTGCTCTCTGAACAGAAATCATCTAGAAAGGTAGGAATGAGCATGCCTCAGGGTCAGCAAACACTCACTGCTGTGGTGATTCTTTTTCTTTTATGATAAGCAAACGACATGTGATTCTGGGCTCAAAGGAAGAGGGCAGGTGTAACTAAATTTTAAAGTTAATCAACCCATTGACCAAACATAAATCATCCTGCAACTGTCCAAAACTGTATTACTTCTTGACAGTCACACACTCAACAGTGCCCAACCCTTCTAGTAACTGATGCTGGTTTAAATGAAAGAACAGTGAGCTCATAAACAAGTGACCCGGTCCTCACAGTGGAGCAAGGCAGCTGGAATCCCGACAGCCTAGATGTAGAAGAGAGATGAAGTCAGAAAAGCCTTCAGCCATAGCAGGCTAGTATCTTCAGCATCATTGCATGGATCAATAAAAATGAAAGGATTGATCACGCTTTGCACAATTCCCCAGGGAGCAATTCTATCACAGTTCATCACCTGACAACTGCATAGCAATGAAAGTAAGTTGCACAAACCAAGTATAGACTTGAACTTTGCACAAAGAACACACATGCCACAGATACACAGTATTAAAGCAAACCAGAGACTCCTTTAAAACAAACCATGTGTGTTATAGAGAGACAATGATCAATGGCTCCAACCACAGTGTACTTTTTGTGACTCCTAGGCACCAGAGTTTACTCATGATACAAATGATAACCCTTGTGTTACACATGAAAGAAAAAGAAAAATCTCTGTGCCAAACTATATCAAACCTCTTAGACTTCATACTTGCAAGTAGCCAGTTCAATTACCTCTATCTGACTCAGAGAAAATCAGTTCCTCTCTCAAAGTCCACTCTCATTCTGTTACAGTTACACCAAGTCACCTTAAGAATAATAACAACATCACAACATCTCCGAGCACAAATCTGAAACTTCACTGCTTTGTGAGAACCAAAGGAGAGCGAGGCCAAATGAACTTCTCAATTAAAATTTTCAGTTTTGACAAAAATCCCTCATTTCATGAGACCACATTACTTAAGCCCTGCTTAGCAGCTGCGTGGCCAAGCGAAAGTTTTAATAGAACTCTTTTGGGTTAAAAACAAATACTTTACAATGTACCATTCTATATGTGAACCCCTCAGATGTTACCATTGCAGTCAACGAAACAATCTGATTCATATATTCAGACCACTAAAGGAAAACAAGCGTGATTTTGGGCCGGGTTCTTTGACAGTTACAGAAGACAGTAGCATATCCTTTTGTCAACATATTAAAGAACAGCCCAGTCCTTCCACCACGCATCCACTCTGCATCCACACCATGATCCCCCAGCAGCCCCTGAGGTTATAAGATGCCAAGCGCAGCAATCTCCTACCTTCGTACATGGCCTTGAAACCCTGTGCGCTCACTGCAAAGTCCGTGGTGAACCAGAGCGTGAGGAGAGACCCAGTGCTCACAATGGAGGAGGGCAGCTGGAATCCTGACAGCCTGGGTTTAGGAGAGAGAAACACAGTCAGAAAAACCTGCAGTTTAAACAGAAACATATGAACATCTCTCCCACATTGGTGGGAGAAGCTAGTTTACTGACATTCATTGATAATTTTATTTCTTTAAGAGAGCCTTTAGTATGAGCCTCTGGCTAGCCAGGAAGAAGTGGTCTTTCTTCTGTCTCAGGTTTCTGACAGCTGGGATTACCTGTATGATACCATGCCCAGTTTCTATAAGTGAGGTCATCAAAATTTAAAGAACCATTATACACATGTTTGATGTTAATGTAAATTAAATACTAGGAAGCCCCAAATTTTTCATCTAAATGACTTTTAAGAAAATTCTTTTTGGAAGAATTGATCGCCATTGTCTTCATCAGGAAGTATAAGGACTACATAGAAGTATACAATTAAACCCATGTACACCATGTGAGACAAGAGACCCTGCACATGCTTCTGTGTCCAGTCCCATTTTCTACTCATTTGATGGCATGGGACTCCTCTAATACGGCATCTATTTGGTCCTACATTTATTCCAAAGAAATGGCAGCTTCTTTAGAGGAGAAACGGCATGCTTGTCATTGCACACAATGAAACTCAGTTACCTTCCTGAGAGGTCACATCATTGATCTTAGCGTTTATTTTTTATGGTAAATCTTTTGGTTTGAAAGAAAAAAATTTCCAGACATTACTACTTTTGAGTATTTTTACATGTTTGGCAATGGTTGGAGCTCGGAAAAGTAAACTAGTGACCACTAAAGAATAAACTACATATGTGTAGTACATTGAAAGACAATAGATTTTTTCCCCCAAAGGTCAAAGGGAAAAGTGAAACTAGAACAGGCTATATTTCATTAAATTTAAGAATTAAAGGGGTATCTTTGTAGATCCATGCTGTAGGAAAGCAGTCTGCACACTAGGCAATGGTGCAGAAGTCAGAGCAAATATGCTTCCTCTGCAGGAGAGATCCTAGCGGCCTACAGTATTAGTACCTCATTACAGCTGATCCACGGTCTGGATAGACTCCAGATGATCTACTGGCACTGACAACAGCATGATAATTGATAAATAGGATGGCAGAACTAGCAAGTCAGAAAACGAGTTTATATTCAAGTGAGAATTATTATGACATGGATCACACATACTTTGTTTTTTGTTATCATTATTTAGTGTTGACTTAAAAGCTTTATTTGGTTTCATTTTTTTTTTTAAATCACCTCTCAGGCTAAGAGATGATTCAGTCTGTAAAGTTCTTGCTGTGTAAGCATGAAGACCTCAGTTCAGACCCTAGTAGCGGATAAGAGCAGTTATGTACACTGTAACTCCAATATCCGGGCTGGGAAGGGGTCGATCCCTGTAGCTCATTGGCCAGCAAGTTGGACTACATCCGTATGCTCCAGGTTTAGCGAAAGACCCAGTCTCAAATGGTAAGGTGGTGGATGATTGGGAAAGGTACCCAACCTTAACCTTTAGCTTCTATGAACATGCACAACAGGTATACCTAAATATGAGCATACACACATACACACACACACACACACACACACACACACACACAAACAAACATATATATATTCCACATGAACACTGCAAAAGTCAAGTCTTTTTAAGATTTTTATTAGGGCTGCTCAAAAGAAAAACTTACAATCAATCTCATTCTAGCATTACAATAATACAAAATCCAGGTAAAGTTTAAAATTATAG
>NW_004949105.1:1764891-1797743 GCF_000317375.1 Microtus ochrogaster | reverse complement strand
TTTGGTAAACAGAAACAGAATCAATCCAAATGAAACATGGTTAAGATACAAGGGAAGCCCATGAAGTGGGCCACTGGCTTCTCGGGGTGTTTTACAGCTAAGTAAGCGAATGTTCTCTGGCACAGGTCCATGGAAAAGGGCTAACCCATGACCAGCAGACCAAACCAGGAAACATGACACAGACCACCCTGAATAATACTTCTGACTTCTACTTTTCAAAGGTTCCAAATCAGTCCATGCAAAATTCAACAAGTGGGTCTCTCAAAAAAAAAAAAAGTTGCCCTAGGCCCAGATAACACTTCTCTAATACCAGGATCCACAAGAAGAAAACTAAAATAGAAAATTAGACAACTCTTATTTAAAACAGGGCAAGTCTTCAAGGTCCATGCTATGGGAAGAACCCCTAGGTTTTACACCACATTTATCACCCAGCAGAGGGAAAGGTAATAAATTAAATTTCAAAAAAACTTGAGAAACTTTTTGCCGTGAAAGATCCTAATAAGGGGATTCAAAGACATTCTGCAGCCTGAGAGAAAATATTTGTGAGTTAATTGTCAGGACAAGCTAAATTATCTAGAATACATAATAGACTCAACAATGAAAAGCAAGCAAAGCAATTAGGAAATTGGAAAATACGTGGGGAATAATATCCTAGTTGCTGTGGTAAAACCAGCACCAAAAACAATTCAGGGAAGGAAGGGTGTCTGCAGCTTAGAGGTCACAGTCTCCCATAAAGGGAAGCCAGGCCCAGTGCTGAAGCAGGAACCGGAAGACAGGAAGTGAGGCAGAGACTATGGAGGAACATGGCTTACCAGCTTCCAGGCTCACTTTCAGCTACCTTTGCTCAACAGCCCAGGCTCACCTCCCTAAGAGCAATGTTTCCTACAGTGGGTTACACCTGCCTATATTAACTGGCAATCAAGAATGCCCCAAAGACGTGACCACAATTCAATGGGAAGGTGGCAATCGCTTGTCCTGGGTTTGTCTGGGTTGATGGGTAAGATTAGGCATCACAGATAACATTGCCTAGAAGACAGGAAGTCCATGAAAAGTTACTAGGCAACCTTGAGTTACTAGAAAAATGGGTTTTTAAAACAGGAAAACATAACCACACAGCTATCAGAAGGGCTGAAGAAAAAAAAAACTAATGCAAAGACTAGATAAAGACTAGATAAGAGGCAGAGAAAAACTCACTCGTTTCCAGAGTGTAAGCTGGTGCAGTCACGTTGGAAAACAGTTGGTCAGTTTCTTAAAAATAAACAAGAAGCTGGAGGAATGTCTCAGCTATGAAGAGCATGGCATACTATTCTTGCAAACGTCCTGAGTTCAGCTCCCAGCACCCACTCGGGCTCACAGTCACTGCCTGTGTTTCCAGTTCCAGGGGATTCATGCTCTATTGCAGCCTCCGTGGACACCTGAACTTACATAGCATTACACACACACACACACACACACACACACACACACACACACACACGCTCACTCACATGCACACACACACTAATTAATTAGCTAAAGTTAAAGGAATATAGAAAAATAAATAACCAATGTATGAAACATAACTATTGTTCTTCTTTCCCTTCACCCAAAAGCCCCTCAAGTGATACAAATGTTATCTTCACTATTAATATGTTGGCCATGCCAGTTCACTGTGACTTTGTAAGATGTTACAAATAGCGAAAGGAGTTAGTGAGGGTTATATTGAATCCATGTTAACTCTATGAAACTATCATCTTCTAAATATTGCATGGCTCATTAAAAACATGTTGGAAAAGTTTTAAAAAGACTTTTAAAGAAATATTAATAAAGTATGAAATAATCACTTAGTAGAAACACACAATGTATAATTAATAAGAAAAATGTATTCATTAACTTCCAAATGATAAATGAAACAAAACACCGAGAATGCTTTATTTAGAAATCAATCATCTTCAACTTTTCAATACATATTTCATTCATTGCGTCCCCTAGAACTATTCTATCAGCCTTTTTCGCCTGCTCATTATTGGGCTGCATTATTTCTCATTGTAATTAAACTGTCATAATAGTGGAATAAACAAGACAAAACACAAAGTTGGTCCACTTTCCCTGCCTCATTCTTCTTTATCAAAGCCCAGTTTACCTACACGCGAGCACTGGCAGATACAGAGAGTGAACATCTTAGAGAACAAAAGTGGCATTGGGAATATCTGTGAGGGGGCTGCAATACGACCCCAGCTACATGCTCATCCCCTTACCCACATCCTGACTCCTGCCAGCATGATTTGCAATAGATGCTGCAGCTCACCACTATGACTTGCTGATCATAGAGGAGAGCTGTAAAGAAAGGTTCTTCACCCAGCACAACACACCATGCCACATCTCCCTCTACCGAAAACCACCTTGTCAACACTGTGAAAGCATTAGGCTTCTGACCAGTTGAACTTCTGGCAGAGATAGAATGGCCAGGTAAGAGGATCTCTGGGGACGGTGACAAAAAATCAATTTCATTCTTAGGAAAAAAAAAAGTATAGCTGTTGTCAATTCAAACATGCCGTTCACTCTGCCTTTTCGAGAAGGATCCTATTGTCCTGTAGGATCTCATTTATATTTCCACTTGGGAGAAACCAATTCCCCTCTCGCACGCAGCAATCTGGGTGACTGATAGCTCATGCCTGTCAACATGAGTGATTGTAAAGTAAAATTGGAATGATGTGGGTGACGTCTCTCTATTCCAGGTACATGTTCACTCTGTAGAAGTATGAATTTCAGAATCGAACAAGTTTACTCTTCTTCCATTTCTCAAGGAATTACTGAGATGAATAGCAGTAGAAATTGACCTCAAATGATTTGCACTGCACTACCATCCGGGACGCACAAGGTGCACCTGTGTGGGAATCTGGATGGGCAGACGTGTTGATGCTGCATTGAAACAACAAATTCAAGGAAAAATTCAGAGCAAGGAGAAAACCAGCTCTGGCGATATTTACATGTGATCAAATAACGAGGGAGCAATTAGTCTTCAAGACAGAAGATCACTCCTGAATTATACAATGTATATATTGTACAATCAGTATTTGTGATTTTGAAATGTCAATTATATTTAAAACTAAGGCTTCATTGAAATGTCAAGTGCATATTTTAAGTAAATTAGGAAATATCACTAAATCAAATCTTCTTCCAGCGAATGTAATTGCTTTAAGGAAAATATCTGTAAGCCAAATGCAGCCAAACTGACATTAATATTCAATATTTAGTTTCATCACATGTCAGGCCATATGCCAAAGTGAAGATTCTGATAACAGCTTCAAGAAAGAGGTGGGCCAACAAACTAACTTCCCTGAAATTAGAATCTCATCACGACATTGCTGAGGGCTGCTAGAATCCATCCATGGGATACGTATATTTCTCACAAGACAGCAATGCATTTGGGAACTGAGAGTTTGTGCAGATTCTTAGGAGTTCATCTTTTCAAACATGCCCGTAAGCAGGCCCAACTGCATGATCCCTGGAATCTTCTCCAGATGAGATGCTTCCAAACGACAGCCATTCATGTGCCATTAATATTTTTATTTTTGAGCCTTTTACCTACATACTTCATATAAGCATGTGTTTCACCATGTCTTTAGTTTCAATAATCATTCATCGTTGAAAATACTGACCAATAACTTACTAAATGCTGAAGCTCCCTCGGTGTGGACTGAGTTAAAAAGATTATGCATTCCTCAGTTTTATATTTTCAAAAATCTTCTGAAACCCTTTAGGCTTAAGCAACCAGTCCATAAGTACAGACATCTTTAGCAGCTGCTTGGCTCTGAGGCGTCTGTGACTATTGATGTTAGGACGCTGTGGCCCCATGGCTTGTTTACATGTCGGATGCATCAAAGGAGGCCATTGGAACCCTCTGCTCTCTGTTTCTCCTGCTCTCCCTCACCAACCACATCTGTCTTTATCTAGTGACTTCAAAGTGACACAGTTGTCTGCTCATTCCTTTCTATAACACGGATCCTGACTTCTTAACAGTTCCACGCTGTAATTATCAACAGCCCAAGAGTCTTGGGAGAAGCATTGTGCAAAGTCTCAGATTAACAAAAGCCTAAGAAAAGCCTCTGTGTTACGAGGACTCCAGTCTTTTAACGGGGAACTGCACACAATTCAAGCAGAAGGGCATCGGCTATGTACAAAGAGAGCCAGTGTGTCTTATTTACAGTCTAGACATCCATACCCTTTTCTGGGACTGCCCGTTCTAGACAACAATGTATCTATTTCATAAGCACCAACACTGGTTTGGTAGTATCCACTAGAAATGGCTTTCAATTCTCATTTCTGAAAGAGAGAGCTGAGCCTAGAGGATCCAGATTTCTCTCTACAAGTCAGGGAGAAAAATAGCAACGGCATAAGCAATCATGCCCCAATCTTTAATTTATTGATAATCGGAATTTGCTCTTTATAAGTTTGCTTTTGCCTTTTTCATGTATATGTGTTGGGGCATTTGTGTTCATGTAGGCATGCATATCTGTGTACAACTGTAAATCATGTTGCCTTAGTGTGAGGGAATGTCTGTCTTCACTTTGAGTAATCAGAAACGAGCTGGCTTTTGTCTTTTGCCAATACTTCCTGGCAAGGAAGAGAGGCCCGCTTGTAGAACCTGCACATTCTGCATGACATCACACATTTCAATAGAGTTAGGCTCATTTAATTAGAGAAGGAGCTAATACACACTGCTGAAGAAGACAGACAGTATAGAGAGCAGCCTTGACCTAAGAGGAGGGAGAATAGTGGCAGCCCCAATTTGGGGAACTCAGTTGAATTCCACATTTTGAAGAGAGCAGAGGGGTTATAATCACTTGCTCACAGCAACGTGCTGAGATCACAGGATGTCTGCAACTTGGGACCACATCTCTGTCACAATAGCTGCTCCTTTTATCTGAACCAAACCTTCCTGCACCTTTGGTTTTGCTCTGGATCTCTGTGGTCACCTGAGCTTGTATGGAAATACAGACAAGCTGTGAATACAGAGACAATACGAGATGAACCCAGAGCCTGCTATCCTGAAAGAGACATGCCATCTACCAAAGGAATCTTTGGACCATAAGAAAGGGAAGCCATCTTACGAAAACTGCTGATTGCAATAGCAAGTTCCTGTCATACACTGTCCTGAGAGGCTTTTGCACATCAGATGGCCCGTGCTTTTTCCTTTATGTTTGGCATACGGTTTCCTAAGCTGTAGACAGTGAAATGGAAGAGACATTTCCTTAAGTAATATTTCCTGTTTAGACCCATTAATCTTAAAAATATTGGTTAGAGCATTGCAGTCCACCCCAGCTCACTCCCTCCTCCCTGAGAGCTTTACCACTTAAAAGCCCCTCCCCTTAGACAAACATGAAGCCTCTGTGCCCATAGCCCTGACCCAGACACACCAGGTTCACTTCCCCAGACCCTGCGATCACTTTCATCTGATTGGGGTGATTTACTACACTAGGCAAATCTTAAAGTGTGTACAAAGCAAAAATGACCTCCTAAGGGGATACACTCTCTGCTAAGTACCACCGTCTAATAAATGTGCCCCTGGAAAAATAAAATAAAATTCCTCAAATTGCATTTGAGACAAATTTGCCAAGAATTAATTTCACTGATCTTTTCTCTCCATCCCTGCATCGAGCTATTTCAAGAAAGTTATTTCACAATTACTGTGTCTGTGATATGCTATTAGAAGAAAAGATCTAAACAGATTTTGCCCCCAAGCACGAAATAACATCCTGTTCAAGTGGCTCTGTTATGGCAACGGAGCCTTTTGTAAATTACATTAAAATGGCCCAGTGTTCCTCACACCCTGCGCCTGCTTCTTTCACTGATATCCATGCCTCACTGGGCCCTCCACTTGAGTGATAAGAACCCCCAAATTGTCTTCCCAGTGAAGAATCCATTAGTTGGGTTTTCATATCAAGATCTCTTTTCAAGCTGTTTGGGTCCAGATAGGCCCCTTTTCCATGTTAAGATCTCAGATAAACCCCGTGCTACTTCAGAGTAACTCAGTGGGCCCACTGGATTGCCTCCTGAGAGCAGCTCTTTAATACTAATCTGACACACACTGTGGTGTAGGAACTGAGGTAAAGCGCTAACTGATTTCCCTGTGGGCAAGCCAAGGGAGCAGGCAGCCACTTCTGAGTATTTAGGCCAGAATAACATTACAGAAATGGTAAAATAGGTCAAAGATGTCAGATAACTCTGGGAAAATTTGTTTCACTGTAGCATCTGATAAGATTGATTCTCAAAGTTTAAATTCCCTCCTCAATTATGGATCTGACTTGGACAAAAGTGGGAACTGGAACTTTCTCGGTGACAAACCCACTGCAGGGAGAATTACAATGCACCACACAACACACACATATACTGGAAAGGAGACAATCATAAAAACTTGGAAATCAAAAGTAGACAGCCTAAGATTAGACTGAAAGAAATTCTTTTAACACTTCAGAAAGCCAACACTGCTTGGGAGTCAGATATCACTCTGTAATGTGGCCCACACCTCCCGAATTCTTAATAACGCCATGCAAGCGGAAGTGCTGGCGGAGCGCTCTGTCATTCTCTCGGTGGAATGAGTTCATTCAATGTGGCTTCTCGGCGCTTGAATACTATGTGTCCATTAGTTGAAGTTATCTGAAACAGGCAGCACACTTTTAAAGTCACAATACTATCCTCTTTTACCTGCGTCTTTGCATTTGTGAATGTGTTCAGAGAAGGCTTGGGAAATAACCTAAAGAGTTTTCGTGAAGTTCATGGACTGGAATAGACAGAGGCCTGATAAGAACCCAGAAATACTGTGATTCGGTTTTTTGTATACAATCAACTTTCATTAAAATATACACGGGTTAAATAAGGGTGGTTAATCACTATGTTGAGAAGCTTGGACTTATACCAGTCAGTAATGGGCCATCAGCAGCAGAGCTCACACTAGCGATATCACTGCTTCCTCCTTTTAGCGTTCTCTTAGACCAGAGCTCTGAGAACAGGGCGGACTAAATCTCTCAAGCAAAACACTGCTCTTAGAATTCAGTTTCCTATCCAGGTTTAGTAAGTTGAGCATCCAAACTGCCTAGGCTCCCCCAAAGCCAGTATGTGCAGTAGGATCAAAAACCCATTGCCCTTGTTTTTGAGTTCTCTGTAGTCCTCATTGTCTGCTATGTAAGTCCGGTTTTATCCCATGCTTTTTCAGACCCAGGCTAGCTGGTCTTGGTGAATTTCCGAAAGATCATCCCCATTGTCTCAGTGTGTGGTTGTACCCCTCGCAGTCCTGAGTTCCTTGCTCGTGCTCCCCCTCCTTCTGCTCCTGATTTGGACCTTGAGATTTCTGTCCGGTGCTCCAATGTGGGTCTCTGTCTCCTTTCATCGCCTAAACCTGGATGGGGGTGGGCGGTACTTGGACTTCCCACAGGTCAGGGAACCCTGATTGCTCTTCAAGCTGATGAGGGAGAGGGACTTGATCAGGGGAGGGGGAGGGAAATGGGAGGCGGTGGCGGGGAGGAGGCAGAAATCCGTAATAAATAAATAAATTTAAAAAAAAAGAATTCAGTTTCCTGGCTAGGAACTAAGTGATTATTTTAAAGCAAAGTCATTTTCACATTGGATTGGTTTTCTAGATCTGGAGTCTAGTGAGGTGGAATTGTCCTATACTCCTAGCTATAATGCTGGGTAATTCTGAGCACATCCATGAGTTTCCAGTCACTGTTCTGGATTCTAAATGCCATAGCCTTATGCAGTCCTTAAAGCAACGTGTGTCAGAGGACAATAATCCTCTGACTTTGTAGGTGGGGAAACCAGCCCCCACAACAGATGGTTAACTTGTGAGAAATATACAATTGGTCAGTGTCAGGTGTCAGGGGTCTGTCTCCAGCCACGGTAGGAACTCTTGCATGCTCAAGATAGATTTTAGAGATCCTAGCACTAAATGCCTACATACGAAGCTGGATAAATCTCACAATGGTGAATTAACAGAACATTTGGACTGATCTCCAAAATATACAAAAAACAAATAATCCAATAAAAATTGGGGTTCAGACCTAAACAAAGAACTCCCAAGTGAGAAATATAAAATGGCTGAAAGACACTTAAGGAAATGCTCAACATCCTTAGCAATCAGAGAAATGCAAATCAAAACAATTCTGAAATTCCATCTTACATCTGTAAGAATGGCCAAGATCAAAAACACTAATGACAACTTATGCTGGAGAGGTTGTAGGGGAAAAAGGGAACACTTCTGCATTGCTGGTGGGAGTACAAACTGGTACAGCCCCTTTGAATAACAATATGTTGATTTCTCAGAAAATTAGACAACAACCTTCCTCAAGACCCAGCAATACTGCTTTTGGATGCTCAATCATACCACAAGGGCGTGTGCTCAAAAATGTTCACAGCAGCATTGTCATAGCCAGAACCTGGAAACAACCTAAATGCCCCTAGACTGAAGAATGGGTAAAGAAAATATGGTACATTTACACAATGGAGCAAAAAAAATAATGGCATCTTGAAATTTGTAAGCAAATGGATGGATCTAGAAAACATCATATTGAGTGAGGTAACCCAGACCCAGAAAGACTTATATGTACTCATTCATAAGTGGCTTTTAGACATAAAGCAAAGAAAACCAGCCTACAATTCACAATCCCAGAGAACCTAGACAACAATGAGAACCCTAAGAGATACAGACATACATGGATCTGATCTACATAAGAAGTAGAAAAAGACAAGATCTCCAGAGTAAATTGGGAGCATGGGGATAATGGGAGAAGGAAGGTAGAAGGGGAGGGGAAAGGAAGGGAGAAGAGCAGAGAAAAATATATAGCTCAATAAAATTGATAATAAAAGGAAAAAATATAGATTTCAGACATGGGCTGCAGGCTTTATGAAAATACACATGGAAAACAATTTTGCTAAAGACTAGTGACTGACTTAAAAACTCTAGGTTTCATCTGCTTGTCATTGATAAAATTTTTTAAATGAAATTGTTAAATAAATCAATAATGAGAAAATATGCATTTTAATTTTTGCATGCATAAGTCTGTGTGTGAGGGTGGCATATGTGGGGGACACTGCTTGCACCTGTGAACATACATGAAGAGGAAAACCTCAGGAATCTTGGGTTTTCACTCTTTATTTTCTAGAGACAGTGTTTCTCGCTGGCCCTGGAATTCGACTTGATAGCCAGCAAGCCCCGATGAACCACTGTTTTCATTTCCCACCCCTGTGGGGTTGTAAGCAGGGGCAATGTACTCAGCCCTTCATATGGATGATGGGATGCAATCTCAGGTTCACAGGCTTCCAAAGTCAGCAAGTGCTCTTATCGGTTTACCATCTCCCCAGCCCCACAACCAACTATTGCTAGGGATAGTGAAGACATCTGTGGCTAAGCCCTGGGTGGGGGATGCTGGGCTGGCCAGTAAGCACAGGGGAGAGCTTTCCTTTGGAGGCTTGCTCAGCTAGACTCCCAGGACAACCGTATGATCATGAGTGGCTGCATGCTGGAAACAGGAAGCAACCAAATTAATAAAGCCACTTCTCTTCTACTTTGTTAAGAGGAAGCTGATGCATTTGGTTTTCTTTATGCTCAAACCTGCCCTTGTCTGAAAGAGCTAAAACTTCCTCATTTGTAGTCACTCACTAGGGATGTGGAGATGTAAATTTCCCATCTTTTGATTGAAAAAGACTATTTATTCCTCCACACTCTTATGAATTTAAAGATGGAGTTTAACATTTGCATACATTTACCTCTCTCTCTCTCTCTCTCTCTCTCTCTCTCTCTCTCTCATTTTTTATAAAAGGAAGGATCTGGGGAATAAGAGAAAACCAGCAAAAGCTCAAAGTCTGTATGCAGAGGAATATTTGCGTTGCAATATTAATTTTACAAATTCGGAAGAGAGGAAAGCAGGTTTGGCCAAATGTACAAAGTGTGGAGATTATGTCCTTTCCTTGTGTCCCACAGAAAGGACCTGTTTTCTCTTTAGGGCTAAGGACTTCGATCCCTTTTCAAACAAGCACAAGGAATTTCAAATCTCTGGAACTAGGAACAGCTAATTTGAATACTTGGCACCAGAAGGGCACATTCTCAATTCAGCTTCATGCCTTGTGATCACATCACAGGACATCCTCATGACTCCAGGGAAAGAAATGGAACTAACAGACAAACAGCAGAACAGAGGCCCACCCTAATCCTGGGAAGATCCATTTATCAAGGGACTTACATAGGAAGGGACAGGGAAATGGTTGAAGTCATTCATTTCGCAGTCAGTGGAAGCCATGGGAGCTACTGAACGTTTCCATTCACTGCAACTAAGGAAGAATTTGGAGTCTTTCTCCACATGGGACAGGTACAGAGAGTGGCAGGGGTCTCACAGCATCCAGCTGCCCTCTTATAGCAATGCTGAGACCTCACTATCACACTGAATGTAAATCTTATGTTCCTGTACCATATTATCCCGGACCCTAAGCAAACTTTAATTATCCAAGTATTTAACCATAAGAAAAGGACACATCTATCCCTCCAGAAAATATCTGACTCTGCATTGACAAAAGCAGCCACCTTTAAAATGTATTCCAAGAGACACTTTAATAGGCTAACACTAGAGTATGAAAATCGAATTGAGATGGCATGGGGACAAGCCAGTCAGCAGTAGATTTTATAAGTGAAGAGGCATGATGGATAGGCCCCATTAGATCCAACAGAATGCGGGAATTAATCATAAATATCATACTTCTGATACTTTATGAAAAGGACCTTCACCAAATTCTGTTTTTACTGCCAATCATCTTTATGGTTGATTTTGGTAATAACAGTATAAGATATGACAATGCAACATGGTGCTGTTATTGAGGTTTTATTCAATCACTAAATGATTGCTGAGGCAGAAGCGTGTCATTCTGGGTCAGTGAGCAGTACAAGGTACACACTCTAGTCCTATGATATCATTTATGCCATTGGAAAAGTCTCTAAAGAGAATCATACCATTTCCCTGAGTTTTTGGCAGTCTGGCCCTATCTAGATACAAGTGATACCAATCTATAACATTCTCACAGATTCAACGGAAGAGTGAAATTTCTTCTTCGGGCAGCACTGGTCCAGGAACGCTGAAGCAAGTGCCCTTCTTCATCATCAAGGCTTTTTCATTTTGCTGCCATTGTCTTCTTTCGAGCACCAAACCCTATCTTCTACAGACATCAATGCCCGAGGCTTATGATACAGAAGTACTAAGCTGCCACAGGGAGAACTATAGTTTAGCCAGAGACAGACATTCACCTGATATCTAAGCGAGGGGACCTAGATACTATTGATGGGCAGGTGGAAACACCTGTGAGTGGGAGCATGGCAGGCTTTAGGACAGCCATTTTGCCTATGTGGCTTAGTAAAATATATCACACTCATGACAGTTCATCTTAAAGTGAAAAGAACCTGAGCCAGAACACCATTGGAATTCATACTAGCAGTTTTGAAAATTGCAAGTCTGAAAAAGCCAGGCTGATCCAATAGGGGACTTGCTAGACCATGACCAAATTTTTACCTGGGTACACAGTATCTAGGAAGCAGATGTAGGTAAATTACTGTGAGTTCAAGTCTAGCCCAGGCTACACAGTAAGGTGCAGGCCTGTGTGTGCTAGTATGCTATGCTGTATCAATAAACTGAAAGATGACACAAAAGAAAAAGATCAAAGTTTTGACAGAGATCTGTATTGTTAGCCATTAGTCCTACACATACCCTATCCCGTTCTGTCCTGTGTAGCACAAGGAACACAACGGGTTACCTGAGGGCATCATGTCTTGTGTCTTGCTAAAGCTCAAGATCCAATCAAATCATCCACAGATCGTAAAATTCCAAGTTTCAAGACTAAAACACATAATGCAACCAAGTATATTCTTCACTCCACAAGTAACAAGAAAAGTCCTCAGCACTGTGATCTTTGTGTTTGAGGATCTCTATAGCTTGTCGATTTCTGATGATCATGAAGGCTCCTCTTCTAATCATGCAGATAATCAGCTCCTGTTTGCATGAAAGTTTTATAACACCCACATGACATGGGCTTCTCATTCCTTTGTTTAGAGTGAAATGACACCATAAGCTACCCCTTGTGCACAGGCAAAGGTCTCTGGGATTTCTGACTGCTCTCCAGGGATCAGTGACTGATCCTGAAGTTCCAAAGGATGGGCAACTATAAAACCCCATGCTGCCATATCTTGCCAAATGATTTTTTTCCAGACATCTTGGCTGGGAAGTGGTGGGCTCTATTGAGAAACACAAAAATCAAAAGCAAAATTGTCACATCTAATACTGAGGAGTTGCTTCTGATGAATAAAAGAAAGACACGACTTTCCATTAAAGTGACGGGATAATGGAAGGTAAGACAGGACAGAGACCAAAGCTGGTTTTGCAGGAGAAGATGGAGATTGAGAGGCTTCCATCAATTGTAAAGGCTTCAAGTGTGGGTGTGAGCAAAGTGCTCAAGTATTGGTTAAATGATCTGCTGAGCTGCAGACAAACCCACACACTGAAATCCCAAGAAACTTTTCTTTTAACTCTCAGCATTGGTGTATTCTTACACTTTTAGATTTAATTTCATTTTATTCCATGAAGGTGCCTATAGATGTGTTGGGTGAATCTTGGGACACATGTTTTCACTTCGCATCCTATCTTTGCTTAGTTATTCAGCCTCTCCAGAGACACATTGGAGCCCTTTGTTTTCACAAGTGTTGAAGAACCGCAGCATACAGGGGCATCTTACTACTTGATAGACCTACTTATGAGTTCTTCCGCAGTTTGGTATTTGTGGTTGGAAGAGAATGAGATCTTTCCTCAGGTCCTCAGCGCTCCAAGGGATGAGTCTTATGAACAACCTAATAGGCAAGGTGTGGCCAGTTGACCAATTATCCACCTCTTCTTCAACCCAGAAATCCTCCCCAGAGAAGCTGCTGCCTTGAGCTCAGTCCACACCATCTGACCCCTGAGTGATGGCCATCTGCCTCCTACTGGTTTCCATGGAACCCCAAGATTTGAAATATCTACATTTACCACCCGTACTGTGTCATCTGAAGTGTCTCAGCCCCTCAGGACCCAGGGAAGTCTTTACTCTTCACTTTTCCAACTTGGACATACTTTAACCATGCCGTGCTGCCTTATAAGAAAAAGGGAGTGAGTGGGTGTGTTCCTTTAAAGAATGACAATTTTTTAAAAAATTATTGAATTCAAATGGATAGATAGATCTTCGTGACATCTTAAAATAACTGCCTCCATGTCCTGCAGTATCTATTAGTTATTATGTCGTGGGTACCTTGGGTTGCATGTGTATGGAAATGCATGTTGACTTACTCCTGTAGAAGTCAGACGTCAGCCTAAGACACTGTTCCTCAGGTGTCTTCTACCTTTTTGAAATGAATATGTTTTTAGAGACTGGGTCTCTCACAAGGATCTAAGGGTCACTGATTAGATTACGTTAGTTGAACAATGAGCTCCAGGAACTACCTGGTTCCTCCTTCCCACAGCCAGGTTTACAGATGTGAGTTCTCATTCCTGGAGTCCTGGAGATGAACTCAGGTCCTCTTGCCTATGGAGAAACTTTAGAGCTGAGCTAACTCCTCAGCCCAAAGTGGCCTTACCTCAACAAGGGTTTTATGATTTTGTTTGATGGCGTTGGGATTTTTTGCTTAAACATTAGCAGATGTATATTCTCAACATCATGGCTTTGGGATTTTTTGCTTAAACATTAGCAGATGTATATTCTCAACATCATCCATGTCCAACCTCTACAAAACCATGCATGGCTCATGTTGCTATTCCCCTGAGGAGTCTTGCAGACCCATAGCGGAGTTTCAGTGACCACAGCGGAAGCACAGCCCATCATAGGGCACTGATTGCTAACTGGGAAGCAGCCTGGACCAGCGCTTCACAGTAACAGTAGGCTGTGCAAATAAGCCATAGGAAAAGCTTTCTATCTCTGAGCCATGGGGATTAAAGAAGTCCCACTGAACCCCACTGTGTATAACCACTTGCTTATACTTATACTTACATTATAGCACATAGAGTGAGTGTTTGCCTAGAACTCCTGAAGGGAGAGCCACTTACACAAACTCTTGGGGCTTTAAAGCTCAATTGAAGGATTACCCATCATTACCTGCAAATATTTGGCCACTAATAAAGCCACTGAAATATTCTGCACTGAGTCCCAAGGCATTTGAAAGATCAAAAAGACTTGCTTAGATTCAAGATCTGATATATAGATATATTATTCAACATATACGGATATATTATTCTTGTCTAGGTTGTGTTCTCATAAAATGATAGAAGCACAACAATGTATGAGTTTAAATGTGTTAGCTACAACGTGAACTTGAATGTTCCCATAAGTGACTGAATGCAGAGTCATGGCAACTCTGCCAGTGTTAGAGACTTAGGTAAACTTTTATCTCAGCTGACATTAGTAATTCTGCATGGGAGAAGTTCACACAAGCCTTAATCAATATGTCAGTTTATCATTTATATGCCTCATTCATTGCTAGGAGAAAAAAATTAATCACTAAATAAAATTATCAATTTTATTCAAAGTGTTGCCATGGCATGTAATGGCTTCAACATGACAGAGCAGTAATCACCCAGGAGAAGGGCCTCCAGGAATGGCTGTGCGAGAGTATTTTGATTGTGATAACTGAGGTGAGAAGATGTACCATCTGGGGGTGGTCTACTCCCTGGTGGGATCCTGGACTGTGTAAACGGACCAAAGAATCAATGCTCACAGGTCTTTCTTCATTCTCTGCTTCCTGATTGTGGAGGCAACTCAAGCAGCTGCTCTTGGCTCCTGTGGCCTGGACAACTGCCTGTACCTTTAAAAAACCTTTCTTTCCTCCGTTGCTTTCATCTGGGAATTTCATTACAGCCATGGGAAGGGGAACTCAGAGGGTTGCTTATCAAACATGCTCGAAGTACTTTACATGACATAGAACATTTTTCCTAAGCTAAAACCTGGAACGTAAGTTTGGTCCTTTACTGGAGTCAAAATCAGCATGACAAATGGCTTCAGTACAGAAAGTGTACAACTCTCAAAAGCATTTGACTTTGCCTAGCAGGGTATTAAGTCAGGTGAGTTTCTGACTTATAAAACCTTAACAGTTCGGTGAGTCCTCCTATCCAACTTCTTTATAACATTCCTTTACCTTTTTCCATTCTCATTTGGGAAGATGAGGAGAGACAGGTAGCTATAGGCTATGTTTAAAGCATATACATTTTCTCTCTATACATTTACATCAATATGTAAATATGTACTTTGCCACATTTTTTTCATTTTATAAATATTTATCTAGGGCTTGGTGGTGGTAATACATGCCTTTAATCCCAGACCTTGGGAGGCAGAAGCAGGCAGATTTCTGTGAGTTTGAGGCCAGCCTGGTCTACAGGAGCTAGTCTCAGGACAGACTCAATAGTTACAGTGAAAAACTGTCTCAAAAAATCAGAAAAAAAGTTATCTACTTTGAGATAATGAAACTTGAAATATTGTAAGTCAGAATAGAAAGCGTTTTTCTAAATTTGATTAATTTATTTTACATTCCAACTACATTTTCTCTTCCTTCCTCCCTACCCAATTCTTCCCCCATTACCTTCCTCCCCCTCCAAACCACTCTTCCTCTCTTTCTGTTCAAAAAGAGGCAGGCTTCCCATGGGTATCAACAATGCATGACATATCAAGTTGTCTTAAGATTAAGAACCTTCCCTTGTATTAAGGCTGGGCAAAGCAATCCAGTATGTGGAATTAATTCCCAAGAGCTAGTCAAAGCCTTAGGAACAGCCCCTGCTCCCATTGTTAAAGAGTTCCACAAACATGCCAAGCCACACAACTGCCCCATGTTTGTAGAGTGCCTAGGTTAGTCTCGTGCAGTCTTCTTAGTTGTGGGTTCAGATTCTGTGAGTTCCTATGAGTCCACAAGTGGATTCTGTGGGTTTTCTTTTGACATCCTTAATCCCTCTGGTTCCTACAATCCTTCCTCCCTAGATGAAGGCTCTCTGATCACAACTGGGGTAGTCGTCAATCTGATAACAAGAGACAGCCCCATCAGGCTACATATCCACTAATGTTAAAAATCTTAGCTGAGCCGGGTGGTGGTGGCGCACGCCTTTAATCCCAGCACTCGGGAGGCAGAGGCAGGCGGATCTCTGTGAGTTCGAGACCAGCCTGGTCTACAGAGCTAGTGCCAGGACAGACTCCAAAGCCACAGAGAAACCCTGTCTCGAAAAACCAAAAAAAAAAAAAAAAATCTTAGCTGAGGTCATCCTTGCAGACTGTGGGAGTTTCCCTTTCATGAGCCTTCTACCTGACACAAACCTTTCTCCTTTCCATCCATCTTTTTTAGTCCTCTCCCCTTCCATCAACCTCCTAACCCTATCCCTCAAGTTCCCCACCCCAGTGCACCCAGAGGTTCTCTTCTACTTCCCCTCCCCAGGGGGATCCATGCGTGCTCCATTGAGCCCTCCTTATTACCTAGCCTCTCTGGGTCTGTGAATTGCAACATTGTTATCCTTTACATTACAACTAATACCCACTTGGTGCTGTGGGAGCTCCTTCCCCTCCTTCAGCCAATAGCCTTTAAGATACCAGCCCAATGGGGCGTGGTCTCTTATACTTTTAAAAAGCAGGGGGAACCAGGTGCTCTCTCCCTCTTGCTTCTGGCTCTGTTTCCTTTTTGCAAGGAGAGGACTGTTGTTTGAGATGGTGATCTGTAAGTTTTTTCCCTTAAATAAATAGTCCTTTTTATTTTTCTTTTTGGGTTTTTTTTTTTTGTTGTTGTTGTTGTTTTGTTTTGTTTTTAGAGACAGGGTTTCTCTGTGGCTTTGGAGCTCCCTTTTTATTTTTCATAATTCTTAACTGGCATGGGACTGTTTTGTGGCTTCAACTTACGAATGAGAGTTTTTAATGTAACTGTGCACTCTAAGGATATACAGAAATTAAAATCTGCTTTCAAATTCAATTAGTGCTTTTAGTAGTAATGAGAGAATGCAAGCCAGTTTTACATCATGAATGATGAAGTTTATGTCCCCAAAATAATGACTGGAGTAAAAGATATAAACCTACACATGGGCATTTCCTAAGGCATTGGCTCATAAAAGCAATGGTCAAGAGTAGTAGTAAGATCACAGAACTTATCAACCACACAGGTTGAGTAAGCCTGACAGCAAAGGATGGGATGTCGTGTGCTGAATGTCACCACCGAAGATTCAGGCCAAACCTGGATGTGACCTCAGCCCTAGAAAACTGGGTCACATAGTTCAGACTTTTGCAAGACTGGAAAAGCTGAATATACAAAGGCTACATTTCAAATGGCAGTGAACAGAGCAGCGGGTGCTTGCCACCAAGCCTAAGGACCGAGTTTATGCCCCAAAGTCCACATCATTGAAGGAGAGAACCAAGTCCTACAAACTGTCCTTTGATTGCTCAACATGGCACGCTAAAACCTTCACACACACATACACGCATGTGCATGCATAAACAAACACATAGGTGCACACATACATGCATGCAGAAAAAAACACACACTAAATAATTTTATAAAAATAAAATAGCAATGATGAATTTTTCAAAAATGATTTTGAGGGTTGGTGTAGTCTTTTTTATTGTAAGATTTATGTTATGTGCATGTGTATCTGCACTATATGCATTCATGTATCCATAGAGGTTTGAAGCAGGCACAGGTGCCCCTGGAATTAGAATTATAGGCAGTTGTGAGTTTGCCAGATGAGCACTAAGAACCAAATTCAGGTCCTCTACAAGAGCAGCCAGAGTTGTTAACTAGTGAGCAATCTGTCTAGCCTCTAAAGTTTATATTTAAAATATATGGTATTCTGTTATTTTTATATTGTAAATTTACCATAAGTTTATCTTTAAGTTTAATTTCATGAGATAAAAGCAGTGATAAATGTGTTGTTGTCTGTTATACAAGAGAGCAAGAGTACAGTTTACTAAGTAAATGTAGTAAATTAACACAGTAGAAGAACTTCAATTTCAAGGTCCAAAGTTAACCAGAACTCAATATATACTCAGAACTCAATCTGTAGTTTACACAAACACTCACCATTAAATGCCTTTCATAATACTGTTGTGTATTTCTTGGTGGCATATTTGATATTTTTCACTAATAAAAATTCACACAGCCTAAAATATTTACAAGTATCTTTAAATTTTGTTTAGAGTGTTTGACATAAAGGAAAAAGTAGGATATTTTACACCAAGATTGCATTGAGTCAGTGACCTGTAGCCTCAGGTCATTTGTACTGAGTGTAGGGCAGTAGTGTCAAGCTTCCTGAGCAGTAGGTGATCAGCCTGGAGGATGCAGAGTCCGGGAAAGAATGGAGTTACTGCGGACTGTGCTTGGCTGTAATTTTGTAAAATTGCCTTGTACGTATTATCTTCTGTCTTCTTATATAAGCATGGGCATATTCTGTTGCAAAGTCATTTTAAAAGGAAGACCAAAGCTCAGGGGCAAATTTTCCCCGACTCACTTTTCTTGGTCCTTTTCCTAAGTGGTCTGTGAACACACACAACCCCAAGATCCCCCCACATGCTCCTTTCTGTCCAGAGCTGACTTTGCTTACAGACACTGTTGAAGTGTGTTAGAGCCCCAGTCAACAGAGATGTTGTAACAGGCTCCACATGAGTGTGAGAAGCCAGGCACAGGGAGTGTTCTGCATCTACTGCCTCTTCCACTGCTCTTTGACGTTTAGCTGTTTCTGCTATAGTGTATATAGCAATAAATACAGGGAAGATGGCAACACATGCATACGGGTGAAAAGGAGACTGTTTTAAGCCGGTCTTTTTAGACAATGTTATTAGTGTGGTTGGATTTGCCTTTTGAGGCTCTTTCTATTTCATATCCACGTGAGCAGGTCATGCCTATAGACACATGTAGCTGTATGCTGATGCGCATGGCCATTGTGCCCACTGCTTACTTATACAAAATATGATGTTCACATCTGCTCACTTAGACTAGTTCAAGCATGTGCAGTCAAAGATTGGTTACACTTGCTTTGCTTTCTGCTCTCCCCAGACAGCCTGTGAAGTCAGAATCCAGACCTCTGAACTACCTAGGACCCCCAGGATTCTTACATTTGCCTAGTTCTCTCTACTAGGGAGGGATCATGGAGCAGTTGGGTCTCCAGAAGCTTTATATTATTCTTTCTGGAATCAATGCATATTTGGACATGGTTCCAAACTTGACTTTCTTCAATCTGACACTTGAAACCTACCTTGTTAAGGGAAACCCTTTCTATGCAGTCATTTGTGATAGACTTCAGTTGGAATATGCCTAATCCAAAAATCTGGAGTGTGCCCAAAAAAAGCTTGGAGAGCTCTGGTGTGGTAAGAGAAGCAGAAAATTCCTTCATGGGTCTTTGCCAATGGCCACGGCAACATGGCAGGCACTCTGAGAACATTGCAGAGATTACCTTCATGTCACATGGACAAATATATACAGAAAACATTAGTGAGTTCTATGGGTTTCATTACCAGTAAATCTCTTGTGGTGCAAACATTCATAAATGGAAAAGTTCTAAATTTCTCCCCCTTTTTTGTCACAAGCATTTAAGTGAAGGGAAAATTAGCTTTGAAGAGTGAATATGATCCACAGTCTTCAATGAATGAAATGTAATAAAACATGGCTGCCTCTCAAATCAGCCCAGTCTATAGTTCCACAGTGATGCCCAGGACGACCACTGTTCAAATCCTCTTCTCTGTTTTGGGAAACCTCCATCAGGTTTTAGAGTTTTGACTCTGTGTGTAACTTTGATCACTTACGTTAGGTTTCTGTATGTGGAAGGATCTCAGGAAGGGTGACCAAGATATCATCAGCAGCAACTATCGTGTATGTCTAGGGGTGTGATGGGGACAGATCCCGAGGCAGATGATAGGGCATTGTTCTGCCTGCATGTGCCACCATGTGTGATGCGAGGGTGGTGACATCCCAGCTATCAACACCTCTCTCCTTGCTTTGTAAAACTTTTCTCACTTACTAGAAGAAGATGTGCACTATTTTGACAAATTCTATCAATACGGACAAATGCTGGCGCTCGTACAAATGGTTGTGTTTTGCAATGAAGACAAGAAAACGTGGCCTGAGACCATTGACTCAGCCAGTGTTCTACTATTCACAGTTGCAGAACAGCATCAGAAAATTTTTCTTTGTTATGAAATCAGCATTTCTTTAAACCTCACGTAGGTTGAGCTAATAATTCAACATCAAACGTCACCACAGCAGGCAGTCACAGATAGCGAACCTGAAGAGCCATTCTGAGTCACGGCCCGGTTTTAATTTAGGGGAAGATTTACTGGAAGAGTTATGTGGGTCTCATGCAGCAAAGGAAGGAGCAATTAAATCAGTGGGTCTTGCTATTTTAAACTAGAGTCACACAGCCGTGAGATAAAGAGAATCTAAGACGAGAATAGACTGTGATTCACAACTATAAACAAATCCTGGGTCTACCAGGTGTGATCTGCATGAAACAAAGAAAATCCCTTGCAGGAGGACGGCAGTGTTAGCCACATACTGATGGGTACATCAGCTGGTAGAGGAGCAATCACCACACCTAGGATTCTGTTACCGGGCTTTCTGAAAGGAAGGAGGCACACCTACTAGGCTAGGATGTTACAATTCTTGACTGCTTCAATCACCTCATGTTCCCATTACCACAGCACAGGGCCTGGTGGATGATGTCTGTACATAGGGATGGTGTTTATGCAAACAGCACCCAAGCAAACCCTGGAGACCGTCAGGGCAATTAGAGCACATCCTCACAGACAGGTTTGCACATGTGTGAAGGAGAGGATAACAGCAATGCTTGCCACCTAGGGGTTCTGTGAGAGCGAGAGCTGATGAGAACATGCAGTGCTGGGCAGGCTGCTGGGTAATGGATGCTGCCTGCAATAACATTTTTTAATAATAATAATGTGCTGCAGGCGCCGTGGCATGCTGGTGATGATGGGGAGGTGGAGACATTCTGAGTGCTGGCATTCTCAAGGAAGTGAGGAATTAAACTGACAGGACTACGGGCTCATCTGTTGCATCCCCCTGAGGTGACTGATATCACATGGCTTCTGATAGTGATTTAAATCGTTCAACTCTCCTTTTTTTTCCCCAATGGGTCTTGATGTGGGAGTGTCATACATCAATCTGTTGATTTCATTGGTTAAGCAATAAAGAAACTGCTTGACCCTCATAGGTTAAAACATAGGTGGGAGAAGTAAACAGAACAGAATGCTGGGAGGAAGAGGAAGTGAGCTCAGACTCGACAGCTCTGCTCTCTGGAGCCATCCTTCCCTCTCCCGGGCAGACATATGCGATGAAGCTCCGACCCAGGATGGACATAGGCTAGAATCTCCCTGGTAAGCCACTTCGTGGGCTACAACAGATTATTAGAAATGGGCTAGTCCAGGTGTGAGAGTTAGCATAGAAGAGGCTAGATAGAAATGGGCCAAGCAGTGATTAAATGAATATAGTTTGTGTGTTGTTATTTCTGGCATAAGCTAGCAGGCGGCCGGGGTGCTGGGGACACAGCCCCACTGCTCCTATTACAACAGGGTCTTTTGTGTCATATATTCTTGATCCCATTAATTTCCCCAACCCTTTGCATGCATCTTCTTCACATGCACTTCCCCAAATAAAATAAAATTTAGGAGAAAGGGGGGGCAAAATAAAAAAGGGAAAAATTAAAAATTTTGTCATGGAAGCTGCAGTGTGACATAGTGAGTCATGCTGTAAACCCCTTGGTCCATGGATTTTTACATGCAAGTGTTCATGGCGAAGAGTCACTGGTCTGTTCTGAGGTGTGTAGCTTCCACTGCATTACCAGTTCTGGGCCCTCATTAGGATTCTTCCTGAGTAACTTGTTGTTTCTCCATGCTGTGAAGAGCCTGAAGATTTGGGTCTGCGGGTCAGGTCCCTTCGCATTCTCCAGCAGATCACAGATGGGGTGGATGTTGGAGTGTGCCAACTATAACCTTGGATCTGGACCTGGGTAAGTTGGGTTGGTCTGCCAGTCAGTTCTCCCCTGTCCTCACCGCCAGGGTGAGCTCTCCAGCATTGCCCCAGCTATTTCTGCCCCTGCAGCAATGAGCAAAGAGGTGGGGCCAGTTCTGGTTTCATGCCCTGGGAGTTGACTCTCCATACATGCGCCATTAGGACCCACTTTCTTATGTTTCTAGGAGGGGAACAGGGATCACTCTCCTGAGTATTACAGCTCTTGAAGGGTAGGGACAACCCTCCAGTTCTTATGACCCTGGGTCAGCTCCTCCACCTGCCTTATGTGTTGATGGGCAGAAGGTGCCAGAGTATCTCTCCTCTGCCCTTGCTGCCGACATCAGTTGGGTAATGGAGCAGCTCTCCTCTTCTCGTGACATTGGAGCTGGGTCACACTCACCTCTGACCACTGAGTTGCAGCTAGATGCGAGCCTCAGACAGGCAGCCCCAGGATGGAGGCCTACTATTCAGAACTGAGATTCTTCCATGTCTCATTTATTTACTCTCTGATACATTAGCGTAAGGTAGCATTCAGGTTCCTATGGTAGGAAAGCTGTGCCTTGCATCTGCTCCACAGATACTAAAATTAAATCCTTTCCATGTGGAAGCCACCAGAGGCTTACTCGGCCCAACCAAGACATATCAGTGAACTGGGACGGAGAAAATGATCCTCAGGATTCTCTGGCTTTGCCTTTCCTCAATACTGCTGGAAGAGAAAGAAGACCTGGCTGCCAGCCTGTTGTGCCATAACCAAGAAAAGACAGCTGCCTTCAGTGCCCGTGTGCAACCCTTCTGTTCTTAATGGTCACATCACCTATTGGTCACTACTGAAGATGTTGTTTTTGTTACATCTCACCAAAGCACACATTCTCAGCATGCTGTAGACCTGTGCAAATTCCTCTACTCAAGTTTTGAGCTGCTAAAGGATCCTAGGAATTTGGATATTTCACTAAAACTGTTTCTTATTATACCATATATACTTTCAACATTTACTCTCCCTCCAGTGTGTCTCTTAGGAAGGCCAAGTCCCTTGCTTTCATAAAGACAATTTTATACCCGATTGATTTCCTTTCAAATGAGCAATTTGGGCAATCAAACTACCTCCAATAAGTCAAAATAACATTCTGGTATTCAGGTTCCTCACTGAAGAACCCCAGGACCAATATGTCCACCCAAACCATGACTGCTTTGTCCTGATATTTTAGGATCAGTCTCCCGTAACTTTGAACGGACTGGTATTTTGTGACCTTAGCACTTGCATGCATGCACAGAGCGTTTTAGGAATTCTCACTAAGAAACCATGCAAACATATCCTTGCATGCCCTAGGCCTCTAAAAGTGAAAAGAGACAATGGCTATGGGTGTCCAGAAAGCAGAATCATGAGTGAGATGTCAACTGTCCCCCTTGCCAGGGCCATAACCTATGCCAGCACCTAATAGCTATGTTCTCTTGCCTCTACCAGTTAGTGAGATTGGTTTTAAGTTTTATATTTTGGCTAAGGGGACTTAGCTAAAGTCTCATACTTTTGGAAGTTATATTGCTTATAAACATAATTTTGCTATGAGATACGGAAATTTCCACAACATGAAAAAGTAAACTGTTTTGTTTGCGAAATTTATCTGTTTCTTAGGACACACTTATAGCAGGTAATAGCAAAAGTGAAGACAAGGAGAAAGGGACAGGGGACAGGAGAGAAGAGCAGGAGGAGGGAACTAAGGGATAAGTCCCTCCCGATGATGACACCATACACATTGATTGCAAGATCTAGAGAAATCAAGCTCTAATTATTCTGGGAATGTCTTCCCTGCCAGCTAGATTTCAAAGTGCTGGAAGGTTTGCACATGTTGCTGGGGGAGAAAAGTTGTTAGTATCCTGATACAGCTAGATACCCTTAATGTTTTAATATCAGCCTTCCTTGGAAGATGAGCCCATTACACAATACTGGCACTATTAAGGAAGTAACCAATTGCCCTCTGAGTGAATGGGATCTTGCTTGCCCAGGAGGTAACTCCTGCCTTGTACTGTCACCTACTGAAAACCTCATTCCTCCATGAATGATCGACTCCAGGTTAGAATTAAATACTTCTGCTTAACTAAACTGACATGGCATCAGATTTCCTCCTCAATATATAAATGCTCTTCTCTACCTTAACCAGAAAAGCTTCACTTTACAGTGAACAGTGACGAATCCAGGTTGAAGGCTGAGAATAAGTGATAAATCAGTACTTAGCCTTAAACAAAGTATTTATACTACCCCATCTAAGACTGGGAACATCACAGAAAAGGGCCAGAAAGAATATCAGTCATAAGTTATGGACAAGGGTTATGAAATCCCATCTCTAGATGAGTCAGTGTTTTCCATGAGGAACTCACAGTAGCTACTGATGTTTACACTAGGTCTACACAGAATGCACCCATCAACAATCAGACATGGATGGAGAATGAGGCTCAAAGGTCTCCATTCACACTACTGAATCATGTGCTACTTAATGATTCAGGGAGAGGTTAGTCATTGTATACCCACTGGTAACCCTATTAGACGTCAATGAATTATTCCAATACCAGACACACAGAGTTAGTGAACTACAAATTCCTAGTCTACATTAGGTCTTGTTTTTCTGTACAAGGAGGTGGACACACACATCAAGTTGCATTGATTTTGTTTGTTTGCTTGTTTCTCTTGAGACAGTGTCTCAATTTATAGCTCTAGCTTTTCTGAAACTCATTATGTAGACCAGGCTAGCCTTGATGTCCCTGAGATCCACTTGCTTTTGCCACCTAGTGCCAGGAATAATACGTGCCACCATGCCTAGCTGAGACTCAACTTTGAATACCCCAGTTGTCACTCTGATGTCATTTAGGTTTGAAGCACATGGTCAAAGTTCCAGGCAGCATGTGACAATGTAAGGTACAGTGATATATGTAAAATGGCATAAGCATTAAGAAGCAAGAAGAATTGAGGGCTGGGGAATTGATGATTCAGTGGGTAAAGCATTTACTCTGAAAGCATGAAGGCCTAGGTCAGGTCTCTAACACTCACCTAAAAAGCTGTCTTACTTGGGGTTTCCTTTACTGTGATAAAAACACCATGAGCAAAGCAACTTGGGGAGGAAAGGGTTTATTTAATCTGAGAGCTTAGGGTCCACCACTGAGGGAAGTCGTGGCAGGACCTCAAGGAGGAACCTGGAGACAGGAACTGAAGCAAAGACTATGGAGGAGCACTGTTTGCTGCCTCGCTTCTCAAAGCTTATTCTATTTCCTTATAGCACCCAGCACTACCTGAACAGAGATGGCGCTAACCACAATGAGTTTGGACCTCTTACATCAATCATCAATCAAGAAAATGTGCCAGAAGCTAGCCCCCAAACAGGTAATTTTGGCTGGGGCATTTTCCTCAATCGAGGTTCCCTCTTCCAAATGACTCTAGCTTGTGTCAATTTGACAGAAAACTCACCAGCACACCCATATGGGGAGTTGTAATACTAGGTGGAACAAGAGACAGACAGATATCTACAGTTCACTGGGCAGGCAGTTAAGTCTCCATAAAAGACTGTCTCAAATATAAGGTGGAGAGTGACTGCAGAATAAATAGAATATCAACTTCAAGTTCTGCCTGTACACACAGCGTGGTAAAGCACACATGTGTGCACAGACATAACATAGGCACACACACAAAGAAAAAGGAGCAAAACCTTGTGAACTCCTCGAATAATTCGAAAAAGGAATCATGAAATGGCAGTGTTTGATCTAAAAGAACGATTAGGAGCAGAGTACACAGAGACAGCGAGGGAAATCCGTAAATCTGAAATCCGACCATGCCTTGGAGAGGTGCTGATCCAAATCCTTCGCTCTGCTGAGAAGTAAACAGGATAACACTCTCAAAGTCAAGGCCCGGCCATCAGCAAATCACCTGCTCTCTCATCACGCTTCACAGGTGTCTGAGCTCACTGAAAGGAGGCAGGATTACTGGGTCGGGACTCCTGGCTTCCAAAACCTCCTGCGACCTCTTGTTTGAGAAAATGCTCTCACAGTAAAGGGAATCAAAACCGAATCTTCTTTTTAGGATTCAAAACTCTGTTCTAGAGCTTCTATATGATTTTAAGAATTAAGAAAGTAAAAGGAAATATACAAATCACAAGTAAGATACTCCAGACTTTCCAAGATTTCAAGGCGGAGGTAAAGAAACCCACAGTGTTGGAGGATGATGTTAGTTTCTTCCTCAGCTTCTCACTGGAGACATGAAAACAATTCTCAAGACCACACTGATAGCATAAGGAAGACTAAAATAGGACAACTATATACTGTGGAAATCTTTGTCAAGGGCAGACTATAAAACTACAGGAAAATCCAGTAACTGTTCTGGAGGATATCTAACATCCAGCAGCCCCCGGCTGTGTCAGGCCATGGGATTGTCACCCTCTCCATGCACGCTGTGTCTGAACGCCATTCTGTCATAGTGCCACCTGAGCATGGGCTTGCTTTGCATCACCATGACAAAGTACCTGTGAAACCATTCAAAAGCAGGAAGACATCTTGACCCATATTTTCAAGGGTTTCAAATAAGGATTCCTTGGCTCAATCATTTCTGGGACCAAGGTAAAACAGAGCATTATGGGAGGAAATTACCATGAAGCAAAGATGCTGACCTCATGGTGGGGGATGAAGCAGCAAGTGTACCATGAGGGGGGCCTGAGCCAAAGTCTGTCTTTCCAGAACACACTCCACTGATCCTAATCCAAATCGTTCCCACCTCCTCAGGTACCCAACACCTATAAAAATACTACCACCCTCAGGCAAAAGGACACCTCACACTCATCCATGATTTTGAGGATTTGAGTTTATCAGTTTTTAGCTATATCAATTTTTCATTTTATTAAATTGCTCAGATAAAAGACACAGCCCTGGATACTGAATACAGCTTTATGAGCATAGTTACATACAACAACAGTCAACACAACAGTGACATGGAGCGTTCTCTGCATCAGTCTGGGTAGTCTTCCAATAAGAGCTAAGTAAACATGTGTCAGAATTTTCTCTTGGGGTCCTCTATTGATTCAGTAACTATGCATCTCATCATCCAGGTGAGGCAAATCATTTTATCAATATTTCCCATTAATTAATTACCAGAAGAACACTTCCCAGGCATCTTAGACAATTTTTAAAGATGTTCAGAACTCCAAGCAGATGTTTCTCAGAAGCAAAACAAATTTCCAAAGAGAATGGTTGGGGGGGAGGAAGTGGTAGAGAATTAATCATCAAGGAAATGCCAGTCAATCAAAACCACAGTGGTACTCTGCGTAGTAAGAGTGGCTATGAGCAGCAACTACATTCAGCAATCACCAAAGTGAAAGAGCACCTCTGCTGTATTGTGCTCGAATGCAAATCAGTGCAACCATTAGAGAAACCTGTAGGGAGGTCACCACTAAAATTAGAGGTAGAGGTACCATGAAATTGCTCTAACTCCAGCGCCGGGGAGATGCGCCAAACAAAGAAAGTCAATGCGTGCATTTACTGAAGCACTATTTCTGGCTGCCTAGGTATCTGTCAGTGAGTGAATACATACAGAAAGTGTGGTATATCCATGCTATGAAATATTGTTCAGGCCTGAGAAAGTACCCTATCCTTTACAGTAAAATGGATAAAACTACACTTTCATCTTTGGCTAATTACATCAGACACAGAAGACAAACACTCCATGTCTTCTCTGACATCTATAACATTAAGTTCAGCTTCATAAAGGGTGGTAGAATGGTTGATTCTAGAAGTTAGGATGCAAGGGGGGCGGGGGTTAGATAATTGGCAATGTGTACAATGGAACAGGAAGAAAACCAGCCGTTATTTCATAGCAAAATAGCATAAGTGTACCTGATAATAATTCCTTGTGTATTTCATAATAGCTAATAAGTATCTCGAATGCTACCATCCAAAGAAAGGATAAGTGTGTGAGATGATTGACATGTTAACTACCTCATTGTGATCACTGCCCATACATTGTATTTCCGTACTGTATTATCTCATTGCACCCAATATGCATATGTAATTATGCCCACTGAATCACATATATAAAATGTTCAGACTTGCAGATAATTCTATTCATAGCCAGCATTAGTAATTAGATAAGCCTTGCCCTCTTAGGATATCTGGCATTCCTTCACTTCTTTCCCAGTTTTCAAATCTCAGCACCACTGTGTGCCTAACTGGAAGCAATTGGTGAGAGAGGAACGCGTTCAGCTTCTTTTTAGTTTGGCTCCTTCCACCCACACAAACTGACTTCTGCTGCCCTTCTGAACACAAAAGCTCATGTTTATCTCTTGAATTGCAGGAAGTTCATTCTCTCTCCATCTCACTTTGGACCTATGTTATGAGTAATAGTCTGAGGAACCCGTCTTGGATGTTATCATTGACAAAGAAAAAGGGAAGATGGCAGTAGATCCTAGCCAGTGTGGGAGCTGCTTTTCCACATGCATCCTGATACATCTTCACTTTTCTGTTTCACTCTGTCAACATTCACCTGTGTAATACTTCAAAACCCTCTTGACCCCGAGATGAGCAAGGCTGCTAGTTAGTTTACTGACTCCATTGCATCATTTATATTTTTTACTAAAAAGACTGAAATACGGATCCTATAATCATCAGAATATTGAATTGTTCACAGATTTTATTTTATATTTTTTTTGTTCTTGTTCTTAGGACAGGGTCTCATGTTGCCTAGGCTGGACTCAAACTCACACTATGTAGCCTAGGATGACCTTGAATTCAGAATCATTTCCCTTCATCTTCTAAGTACTAAGGTGACAGACTTGTGCCACTGTTCCTGACTACGGGAGACCTTCAAAAAAGAAAATGAAGCAATGCCAACACAGAGGGAAATTCATTTGAAAATTTGCAAAGATTTGATATATGGGCCATACACACGTAAGTATGCGATTCCCCTCATTAAACTGAAATTGATTAAGAAAATAGGCTTTGTTGTATGAGGCCTATAACTGTTAATATTCATTTAAAAACGAGTAACCGGGAAGAGAGAGAAAAAAGCCTCAAATAAGCAAGTGTTTGATTGAATTTAAATCTCTCTCCCTGAATGTTTCTACCAACCCATGAGACTTTAGATACCTTTCAAATAGTCATGGGCACATTCAGAATGCTTCTCAATTTTCACTGATCAAGGTGTCCTTAGGACCATCATTATGAACACAATGCAAGCTACCCCAGAAGTCCTCAGTCAGGGATGAGTCTCGAAGTCACGAGAAGACGGACACAGCTAATTACCCAGCCTTCCCCGAACAGAACTAATCAATATGCACTGCTGGAGATAGAATCCATCACAGCACAATCCGCATAAACCATGGAGGAACATCAACGTGAGGGGGTAAATGACAAGGAAGGTGGAAAGCCTGGGAAGAGAGAGCCGGATGAGAGAGATTGCCCTGCCGGAGCAGAGCAGAAAGAAACAATGACAACAGACGTTTGCAGCAGGCTATGTTCGTGCTGTTTTACATAATTGTGCCTCACAAGATTGTCCCTCCTACATCCCCATCTTAGCAAATGACTTCATCAACACCCTGTTTCTTTACTTAGAATCTCAGCCTCCAAAGCATATGCAAAGCACCTGGGAACTGTGCCCATCAGAGAGATGCGTGGTATAGTCATTTCCCTCTTCATTGTCCAAAAACGTCCTGTGTGCCGACCCCTCCCAACCATTCCTCTGCCACAGCCCATGTGTCTTCTCTGTTGGTGACACTATCCTGACCTAGGTGGAGGACTCTTCCTCCTACCTCTCCTTTCCTGTAACTGTCCCCACGGAGAGCACATATACACCTATTTTCTAAATCATGACGCCCACATTGATAGTGATACAGAACTGGACAGTAATGTGAACATTTAGTGGAAAACTAGGTGAACAAGAGCAAAGAGATGGAAATAGAGGGGATATGGACTCTGCTGTCAGGATTGGAGACTATAGTGTAACACCAGACCCAGTGTGCAGAATTAAAGCAGGTGTAAGAGCTATGGTCTGCCTGCCTTGAAGAGAAGATGTGCAGGCACAGTCTCTGTGAGGCCCTCCAGGCTTGCAGGAGGAATGGCTGCTGCTGTGTGAGAAGGTTGAGGAAGAATTAACAGGCAGGGTTAACTAAATTTGTACCCGAGTAGCCAGCTCAAAGCCAGCATTAGTAATCTAGGGCACTGTGGGGATGAATTCACAGAGGCAGAAACATACTAAGGTCTTTGAGCCTCTTTACTGTACAAAGCTGGAAGAAGCATCAGTGTATGAATAGCAATGGCCAATTTGAAAAAGAAACCACACAGTATTCTTCCAACCATATCATGCCAAGATAAATGTAAAATTGTCTATACTAGGGGAGAAAAATGATCAACGTGTGCTCAAGAAGCCTGGAGTGCAACGCGGGTGGTCTCAGAGCTAACGTTCCTGGATGTGAGTGGAAAAGAAACAAATGGTGCTCTAATCTGCTCATTTATTCAGAATTATCATAGCATATATTCAATGGGCACATGATATATATGACTCCTCTATGGCCAAGGCTCAGGGTCACACCTACAAGCTCCATATGCACCAAGCTGTCACATGGAACCCAAACTGCATCCTTGGTTGGATAGAGTAACATTTCCCAAGGGACTGAAAATGAGAAGCGTGAGCAGTCAAGTGAGGACCCAGGATGGAGGCCCTGGTCACAAAGGTGTACTTCAGGGTCGCTTGTGAGTGAACTTATCAATGACTTGAGTTCCTTGTCTACTATAGGCAATATGCAAAGCAGCAAAGTTACAAAACGGGCTCCTAGTGGCATAGACACCAGCCTCCACTGAACCTCAGCAGGACCCACAGGCGCATCCATAAGGGTAGAAATTCAGTAGCCCATAGTTACTGTTTATATGGTTCATTGGTTTATGTATTTTATTTCATTTTGCAGTCCACAAGATTCTTTATTCTTTACTAAGACGAGTCAATAGATGCACTCCGAAACAATCTTCCAGAAGCCAGGGGCGGGGTGAGAAAATCATCTGTCACAGCATCTCACCTGTTTGCATGGTCTACTGAAGGAGTTTTCTGTGTATGCCGGTTCCCAGGACACTTTCCTGATACAATGTGCAATTCTGCCTCATCTCCTGGCTTGTGGCTAACACTAGGGACAAACATGAGTGTCTAAGCTGCTCCTTAGATGCAGCCTGGCCCCCCCCTTTGCATGCATGCAATAGTTCATTTCAGCCTCCTACGTCTCAGACGCCATCCACCATCTGAAGTATCTCATTTGCAATTTGGAACAAATTACTTCTTATGGGTGACTTGTCTTAACAACTATATTCAGGTGACTTATTTTGACAGTTTTTGACAGCAATGATTGTAAACAAATCCTACCAGGGGGTGAACGTGTAATTCATAGGTGTAGCCTAGAGGATTTTTTTTCTTTGGTTATTGCTAGGTACGTTATTCTGTAACATGGTAACTGCTGGCAAATGATTCATTGATCTAGAAGGCATTGCCCATTCTTACTAAAGAAGGCTGCTTGGCTCAAAATACAGCTTTATATCCCAGGTCAGCTTCCCAAGAGCTGTAAAGTTTAATTCATTTTGATATCCTAGCACTCAGGAGGCTAACGTATAAGGGTTATGACTGCAAAGCCAGTCTAGGTTAAAAATGAAGCCCTCTCTCCCAACAACCAACACACAAACACAAACCAGCTTCATCAGGCACTTTCTAGGCATTCTCTTCAATCAGAGAATAAACACCAAACAATAAAATAACTTGATATATTTACAATTGAACCTCAGGGAACTGATAACAAGATCTAACTTGAGAGCTATTTAAGAAGACCCACAGAGAAAAAAAAATTGGATACTCAAGTTTACTATGATTACAACACTCAATTCCATCAGAAATAATACAAGCCAAATATTGGTAAGAACCTGAGGGACAGAAAGGCCATGAGAGCTGCAGGTAGGGAAGATGGAAGGAAATAATGCCCCTGGGTAGGACAGGACAGCACTCTGTGCTCAGATACTCACAGAAGCTATGGCCTCCTTCACAATATCGAGACAGACCAGGTTCCAGCATTGTGGAGGTTCACCAGCACTCACCCCTAGCACAGGAGCTATGTATGGATAGCCCCTAACTTCCAGGGTGGGAAAGGCGGGCAGTTTTATTGAAGGGTGTGGCTACTGGCAGGTTAGTGCTGCAGTGGACAGCCACACATCCACAAGTACGTGTGTAGAAGAAATTGGATTCATGTGGTGATTTCTATAAAATGGATGCAAAATTGGGATATGGTGAGGGATTAGACTGTCTGGGAGGAGTCAGAAGGAGGGTGTATGTGAACATGGCCAAAGTGCCCTGAATGCAGATATGAAATTTTCTAAGAATGGATAAGAATGCCTTTAAAAAAGAAGTGACCATTGACTATACAGCTATACACAGACAGATAAGCCCTCATATACAAGGTCACTTATTTGGCAACATGTCACCTGACATGCCCAAAAAGCTTTAAAGAATTACAGAAGCCCCAGGTCTTTGGGGCCAGGGAAAATAAGTCAATGGAAACGGAAACAGATGACATGGGAAGCAGATGTTGAAATGAATCACATAGGGAAGCCAAGGCCACAGCACCAGGAACAGCCTTTTTATTTTGGCTAAATAGTATTTTTTTTTTCAATTTAAATTTGTTTTTTTCCCCTAGAGGTCACAGATTCTCATATTTCTTTGAAGAATAAGAATTAGATCTAGTAAGGTGAGCATCCAAACTGCCTAGGCTCCCACAAAGCCAGTACGTGCAGTAGGATCAGAAACCCACTGCCATTGTTCTTGAGTTCTCAGTAGTCCTCATTGTCC
>NW_004949105.1:1727931-1764605 GCF_000317375.1 Microtus ochrogaster | reverse complement strand
AAATAAATAAATAAATAAATAAATAAATAAATAAGGGAAAAAAAGAATTAGAGGAAAAGTTGGTGAGATTACTAACTTGCAAACTCAGGAGAAGAGGTGAGCAAGATGCCCTAAGGGAAGAGGGATAGAGGGGTGTATCCACAATTGCATCCAGCGTGGAGTAAGAACTGTCCTTAGTACTTAGATGGTTGTTGGCATCTGGCAGTGCCCTAGGCGTGGGATTTTATTACTAAAATCTACAATCACTGCTAACATAGGACAGAAGGTCCCAGTTTGTATACAGGTCCTACAAACCTTTCCTTTGATACGTCACAGAAACAGCTTAGGCAGGGGCAGGGGCAGGCAGGGCTTGCACCCTGATATTAACTTTTTAACTGATCAGTTGATTTGCTATGAACTCACTGTAAAATCTCAAGGAATGCAATTTAAGTTTCCTGTATGTGTGGCCCCCACTCAAAACACGTTCTTGTCTTTTGCATCCGCATGGGAGGCAACCTACTGTGTGACCACCTGGTGATGTAGAGGCTTCTCAGTCCCTTCTGGTTCACAATAAGAACACACACCCTTTTCTTGTTTTAATAAATACATCTTTCACCCCAGTTCACAAATGAACGGTTGCAATTTTTGCCTGGTCTGTCTGCCTCTATGAATGAATTTCCGTGTGCTCCAGGGCCCCACTGGAGTCTTTGTGGAAACACAGCCTTTCCCTGTCTCCCCCTTTTGTTCTGACTTCCTGGGGGCTACTCAGAAACCCCACGAACTGGAATCCTGAGATCACCCAACATTGAATCCTGAGCTGTATTCCCACATTCCCACCTTAACTGGGGACTCCATGCTTCACAGTCCATTCCTCCTCCCTTTTCAAGAGTAGCCAGGTACAGCTCCTGGGAATCTTCTGGGAATCAAGAACAACCCCAGGTTTGTCTAAGCTTGAGTCCTATGGAAGCAAAGCCCCAGCAGAGGCATCACTTGGGCTGTGTGATGAGGGGGAGGAATAGCAGAGAAAAGAGATTAAGGTCTGCTCCCCAGGCCTTGCCATCCCAGTTCCTCCAACAGAGAACCCTGTCTCCCTGAAACTGGCTAAATGTGTGGCTGTCTGTGCCAACTCATTATTAGAGAGGAAGAAAAGCTGGAAAGAAAGACCCTTCTGGAAGGTCAACAGCTATCAGTTGGTTTCAACCAATCATGGGAAGCCAGCAACTTTGAGGTGACTTAGTCTAGAGGGACCATGTTCAAAGGGATATCTGCTGACAGACCCTATGCAGGTGTCCGACTTACCAGAACTGCTGCTGCTTATCCCTGGGCCTGGAGATGATCTTGGTCCAACCCAGCTGTGTTCCCTGTATCCCACATACCACTGTCACCTGTCACATGTGAGAGGAACACCTGAGGAAGACTCTGCTCATTGTTCAGCACAGTATGAAGCATGACTAGTGTCAAAGAGGCTCCAGTCACTCACAAAATAGAAAATGTCATAAAATTAAAGACTTGACAAAGCCCAGGAATTCTTCCAAAATTTCTTCTAGCATATTTTTTTGGCAATTTCACCAGGTAGGAAATTTCAAAAAGGAAAACTTCATGGTGGATTTTGTTTTTAAGATTTTCCTCTTACCAACCATCTATGTATGTATTCATATAGGTATGCATGCATGTATGTATGTATGTATATATGTATGTATGTATCTATCAATCACATACTTATCTATTTACTTGTGTGTGCAATTATATATATATGTATATATACATATACACACATACATACACACACACACACACACACACACACACACACACATATATGTGCAGGTGATTGTAGGGTCCTCTGGAAGCCAGAAAATGGCATATGGGTAACACCTGGAGCTGGAGTTACAGCTGAAGTTGCCCATTGTAGGGCTAGGAACTGAATTCTGACCTTCTGCAAAAGTATCAATGCCTTTAACTGTTGAACCATCATCTCCCCAGCCCATGGGTCTTTCTAGTAGTTCACATTAGACTGATTGCAGATATCAGTGCCATGAAAACAGTGTGACCTACCAGAGTTAGAAAAGTTTGCCCTAAATATCTTTCCCTGAGTATCTTTCTCAGTGCACATTGCACATGTGCCTCCCTTGTGTTTGTGCAGGAAGCAAATGATGGAGAAAGGACACTGGGTACTGAGCCACCTGATGTCACACCTCTAAGAATAGACACAGCCAGTTGACACTTGTTTCTGTGGCTGGGCCAGCTACATGAACATGACTCATTTCATATATTAACTTTTACTTATGAGCTGTATGCTGGCTAAGGCATTAAGAGATTTAATATGCTAATTTTAAAATCATATTTTTCTCTTTGGGGAAGAAAAATATATAATTGACGTAAGATAGGGAATACTGGATGTTTGTTCCTTAAGGATAAAATGGCCATGCTCTGCATGTTTGGTATTTTGATAGAATCATGATTCATACTCTGGATATATCCAACGATAGCAACTACATTCAAAGGAAATGTGGACACTTGTTAATTTAGCCTCAGCATCACATAAATTATATCAGCAAGAGACCCCTTTCTTCTCTCTGATCCTTTCTCTGCCTCTGTGTATGTATGAACATGTACGAACATCTTTGTTGGATTATGTACTTCTATATGTATATGCATGCATGTTTATGACTGTGTGTATTTGCATGAATGTGTATGTTTGTGTATACCCACTTGTCTCTTTGTGCGTATGTGTATGACTCTGTGTGTCTCTGTGTGAGAGAATGTGTGTTTCTATGTATATGTGTGTACATACTTATTTTTGTGTTTGTATATGACTGTGTATTTATATGAGTGTATACGTTTATAAAAATGTGTGCATGATTGTGTGTGCTTAAGTGAATGTGTGTATGTGAATGTATGTGTGTAATTGTATATATTTGCCGAGTTAACTATCTGACTGTTGCATCTGCAATCATAATAAAAAGTCAATTTAATCAGCTGAGGACACTGCTTAGAAATTTGTAGGTATGATTGGATAATAATCATGCATTTGTCTTAAAGCACGCTGAAGATAAAGTCAAGAGTAGCGAGATTGCTAAATGTGCATATGTAATCCTACTTAGCACAGTATAAAAGACCAACATATCCACAGGTCTGATTTCTTTTTTTCTTGTGTTAGAAGCTGTTCTTTGAAAGTACTAGAGAGATGGTTCAGCCTTTAAAAGCATTTGCTAATCTAATACTTCGTTTCTTTCTCAGGGTCCCAACAGTGGTTCAAAACCATCTGTAACCCCAGATTTAAGGTATCTATATCTCTTATCTGATCTTTGCATGCACCAGGGACCAACGTGATGCAACACGGCACCCAGCATGTACATGGTGCATATGTGCCTGCACACAAAATACTGAAATGAATAAAATAAATTTTAAAAAATGTTTTTCAAAGGAAGCCATTCTTTCTGTTCTTTTAATTGGGCTGCAGCAGCTATGACCAGACTTGATCCACATGTCAAATAAAGGCTCAACCAGTTCTAAGATAATAACTCTGGCAAGAAAGTAAGGTAGGAAAAGAAAGATCACAGCAACATAATCTTAACAGGCTTTGCCTGAAACAAAGCAAAAATGCAGCAGAATAATGAAATAATTTTATTTCCTTGTTACTGGAAATAATATTTTCTGTTTTCTACTCATGATGACACTATATGCCTTTTGGAATCTAGTAACTGGCTACATTTAATTTATTTTGAATCTTGAAATTGAATTCTGAGACTTACTTCCAGAATTGTAACAATAAAAGTACTTAATTCCTACTCAGCAGGAAACTGTTCATAATGCACCAGAAGTGGATTACACCATGTGGGCATGATGGCAAATGCCTGGCATCCTAAGTTTGGGATGTAACGGAAGGAGAGACGTCAGCTGAAGGCTGTCTCCAGTTAGATTGATACTTAGAGAGGAGCTTGGGCTATGGGGAAAAGAAACAAACAGCTAAACCAAGTGAATGCAAAAGAGGCCTCTAGAAATTGTCCTAAGGACTTAAAGTAAGGGAAATACTCATCTGAGAACATCTCTGGAAGCTTTGTAAACAGCTCAAAAGAAGTGACTACTACCAAAAATAGAATATACATCTCTTCTATTATTGAATGCCTGTCTTATGTTTCTGGTGAAGAACATTTAGTGGTTTTATCTTTGTGTGTGTGAGGACTGAACCAAGGTCCTTCTGCATGCAAGGTGGCTGCTGTAACACAGAGATGTGTCGCCAGTCATTTCTTCTATTTTGTTTTGAGGTTGGGTCTTGTTCAGTTGCTATGACTGGCCTTGGATGTATGATCCACTCACCTCAGTCTCTAAGGTAGCTGGTACCTAGCCCAACTGTAATTATTCTTGGTTTTAGTTGCATCCTGTTTTGCTGACTAATGGGTAAGAATCATCACTCCTAACACCAAATTGATCTATGTGTCTGTGTTCGAGTATGTAGCAGCAGAATAAGAAGGTAGGACGCCACCTTCCAGGGACAGAACTTTACTTACAAAGTCAGTGATAACACAACAGCAACAGACCCAGGTCTGAGCAAGGGCTCTACAGTATTGTATAAAAGAAGTGGTACAATTGAGCATCCTTTGGGTATATACCCAAAAGTGGCATTTCTAGGTCTTGAGAAAGGTTGTTTCCTAATTTTCTGAGAAATTGCCATATGATATCCAAAGCTGTGGTACCAGCTTGCATTCCCACCAGCAATGCAGGAGTGTTCCCTTTTCCCTACAACCTCTCCAGCATAAGTTGTCATCAGTGCTTTTGATCTTGGCCATTCTTACAGGTGTAAGATGGAATCTCAGAGTTGTTTTGATTTTCATTTCTCTGATGACTAAGGCTGTTGCTCAACTATGTTCATAGCAACATTTTTTTTGTCAAGCCAGAACCTGGAAAAAACCTAAAATACCCCTCAACCAAAGAATGGATAAGGAAAATGTGGAACACTTACACAATGGAGTACTACACAGCAGAAAAAGTAATGACATTTTGAAATTTGCAGGCAAATGGGTGGAGCTAGAAAGCATCATATTGAGCGAGGTAACCCAGACCCAGAAAGACAATTATCATATGTATTCACTCATAAGTGGTTTTTAAACATAAAGGAAAGAAAAACAGCCTACAAATCACAATCCCAGAGAACCTAGACAACAATGAGGACCCTAAGAGAGACATACATATAATCTGCATGTGAAGTAGTAAAAGACAAGATCTGCTGAGTAAATTGGGAGCATAGGGACCATGGGAGAGGGTTGAAGGGGAGGGGAGAAGCAGCGAGGGGAGCAGAGAAGAATGTATAGCTCAATAAAATTATTTTTAAGAAGGAAAAAAAGAGAAGTGAAGGAGTCTGTAAGAAAAAATGAAGTCAACTTCCAAGTCAGTGAGGAGGAAGCTATTAAGAGGGTCATAATAGCTTCCTTTGAGTAACAGACAAACCCCATGTCACCAAATCTAAGAAGCAATCATGAAAAAGATAGAAAACAGTTCCTTGTGGCTGGAACAAATCTCAAACTCTTGTAGGACTTTCTCTTACAGAGGGAGGTGGGTGCACTTAAATAAGAGGGCAGAACAATTTATGTATCAGAGAGCAATCAAACGTAACAGAGCAAACTGAGGGGGAGTTATCACCAGCCCAGGACTATGCGGAAATTTGTAACATTGTTATGCTTTAAAGATACCTTCCTGCCCCTAGAGAATGAATACAGAAGGTCAAATATAAGTAAAACCTTACAGTCTTAGAGAAGAAGTAAACACACAGCAGAACAATTAAGTAAGGAGTTGAACAAGGAAAAGAAAATGTAAAGACTGCTATGAACAGAACAGAATTAGCAGACATCTCTGGTGTCCCCTCCTGCATCAATATCAGAATAAACAATCCTAAGGCACATGGAACATCTCATGCAGTAATATTCTCTATTAATTTAAAGTTTGGGGTATCATAAAAAAATAATTCTGACTACGATTGGAAGAAAATTAGGATTTTGGAAATTAAGAAAAGATGAGCGTATTAATAAAATCACTCCAAATATTCCAAGTGAGTTAAAGAAGACATCAGAAGGAAAATTGGAAAATGCATCAGGATGATAAAATAGAGATTAAATATAGCAAAGCTTATGATGTGTGGCTAGAGCATGGCAGAGAGGGAAACTTAGAGCGCTGAACTATTTCTCTAAAGGAGAAAAGTCTTAAAAATGGATGGAAACATAGATCATTGTTTTATGTGGAATAATCCATACTCAGAATAACACGTGTCAATGATGTTTTCTTACACATAGAGTCTATATGAAGGAGAAAGAGAAGGAAAGAAGAAAGTGTAAAGGGAGGGACAAGCTGTCAAGAGAGGAGAATAGGAGAGGGTATGATCAAAGGACAGGAGCTGTGTGCTTATGAAACCCATCAGGTAGTCAGCTGATTCACACAGGTAAAATGCAAAAAGGGAAAATAGCAAAGCCAGAACTTCCTTAGGTCCTTACGATGAAGAGGAGCAAAACATACCTCTACTGGGTATGGGATGCAATTACTTTAAGCCGACACCAGCCATAGTTGGAAACCGCAATGCATGTGTATGTGTGTGTGTGTGTGTGTGTGTGTGTGTGTGTGTGTGTGTGTGTGTGGTATTTTCTTGAACCCAGGTGCCTTCTGAGCACAAGGAAGAAAAATGGAAAACAGAAGTCAAGATAGGCTGGCGATTTACTTGAGCAATTCAGTTTGTCTAGAGTGGTTTAATTTTCAAATAGAGAGAACAGCAAGTACTATGGGATACCCATATACTAACAACCCTCTGAAAGCATGGTACCACATGTTATCAAAGAGAAGAGGATGTTCAGGGTAGCCACATAAGGAAAACACTCTCATTGACCTGGAAGGTGGGAACTGTCTGCTAACTTTTCCCTAGTGTTCTACTTAGTCACTAGATTGGCACAAGGCATTCCTCAGGCTTGGGCAGATTTGAAGAATGGAAATATCATGCTTGCCATGAGATTGCCTTCCAAAATCAAGGAAGGAAAAGAGCATATACTAAGCCAACGCTGAAGTTGATCCTGCTGCCATATTGCAGGGAATGAATATCCGCTTTGGGAACCGAGTGAGAGAAGAACTCCCGTAAGCAATGTTGGCAAGGACGGAGGCATCCATCTTTCTCTGGTGACTCAAAATTCAGTCTTATCCTCTCTAGGTTGTTTAAGATGATTTATTTTTCAAATATAAGTATAACACATCATGATAACTCCTTATCCCTAGAAAATAGTTTGAAAAGTTTGATATGCAGTATAATTAATAAATGTTTCCTAATAATTATACCCAATGTATCACAAAATAATATTAATGAAAAGGCTAGCATGATGAGAAATCAAAATACACATGCAGAAAGATAAAAATTTAAATTTAAATCAAAGGATACATCTTGAACATATGAAATAATTGAATTTTCAGATGAGGGCTTCTTCCTTTATCTATTTACAGCTCTGTGGAGGATCAGAGAGGCTCCAGGACCACGTTCCCTCTTCGGAAGGAAAGCAGATATGTGCTCAGCTGCACTCGCTTCCCAAACTTCCCCCAACACCCAGACAAACTACAGAATGCCTGTTCCTTGGCAGCAAAATTGAAAGAAAAAAATTGATTAGCTTTGATTTCTTTTCACATTTCCACTTAGTCTTGCCCTAGATTCTTTAGAGTCAAAAAATAAAAAAGAAAGAAAGAAAAACGTAAAGAGCCATTCTGTAAACAATGTGGAAGTCCTTCACAATCTTCCCATGTCGGCACAAAGCTCCTGGGACTCGCTCCAGCTAATAATCTGCTTCAATTCATCTTCAATTAAACCAATTCATGGGAGGAAATAAGGAGCCTTTGCCCGGATTATTTAATTGACCCATTACTGGATGCAGAACCCTTGCACCTGGACCAGCTCGGTGGCCCGGTTCCCATTCCTCCTCTCCCCACCTCCTCCCTCAGAACACACGACATCCTTCCACCATCAGCAGCTCCTGTGATGGATGGGTGATGGAGATGCTGAGCATAGGACTGGTAGAGGCTGCTCCTTATACAGCGGCATCAAACCTTTGCAGAAGGTGCCATGGAGGGGTTCTCCTTTAGCTCCTCTACAGCCAGTTCATATTTGCAATTTCTTTCTGTTCCTGAAACATCTGAATGTTTTATCTTTTTTGGGGTTTTTTTTTTTGAGACAGGGTTTCTCTGTGGCTTTGGAGCCTGTCCTGGAACTAGCTCTGTAGACCAGGCTGGTCTCGAACTCACAGAGATCCGCCTGCCTCTGCCTCCCGAGTGCTGGGATTAAAGGCGTGCGCCTCCATCGTCCGGCAATGTTTTATCTTTTTATTTTCTTTTGGGAACCAGGCTAGGCAAACTTTTTTAGTCATAAACCTTATGCTACTGCTGACAAACAAATCTTGAAAAAGAGATTTCATGTTTGGAAGCTGTACTTCATATATGTATATGAATATTTGACAAATTATTAAATGCCAAAAAGGCATTGGTTGGAAAAAGATCAAATAAAAGGAGCTTGGAAAGTAAAGCTGCAACTTTGGTGAGAGCAGATTTTGGGGGTGGGGAGTGTGGACTGTATTCCTAGAACAGAATAAGAGGACTCAGTAGTATCCATTCTGGCGACCAGAACTGCAGACTTTGAGGTGGCAAGGCATCACTGGACCCTAACAGTGGGTTTGGCTTCTTGTTGCAGTTCTTAGTCCTGGGCTCTGAAATGGCTCATTTACATTGCTGCCATAGAGAGCTATCTACACTTCACCCTTCAGAGGAGCCCTCCTCTTGATTCTTCTAAGGTTGAGCTATGAAACCCTGGAGATGCCTGCAGGCTTACCATAGGGGAAGGAATCCCAGTCAAGGCACTTTCATCCAAAGAATCTGAGAAAGGATTGATCTTTCTTGTTATTGATTATGTAAAAGTTCCTCTTAGAAGCATTAACAAGTTTCAAAGACCTCCTACAAGCCATTAACGAAGAGGATAATGTCATAATCTTAAATCTGAAGCATGTTAGGAAAGACCACTCCGGAAAGAAGGAACTCAGGCCAATATCAGATGTGCTTTAAGCACTTGGTATATTCATGAGTTCAGACCACTTGAAAATGCTTTCTGCCATTTCTTCTTTCATGAAAGCGTTTGCAAACTCTTCCACTAAGTGCGCCTGACTTCCTTCCTCCTTCCAGCTGAGAGGATTCCACAAGAGCTAACTGAAAACTTCAAAAATTTCCATGGCTTTCTGGAGCCTGATAACTGGTCCTTTCCTGTCTCCTTGCCCATGTCCTAGCAACAGTATGGGAGGGTGTTGCCTGGTGATCATAGCTGGGAGCGAATGCTGTGCTGAGTCCTAATCACCTCGGTAGCCCTGTGTTTTTCACGTAATGGATAATCGATACTTATCGAATCAAATGTAGCCCAAAGGGTGATTAAATTTTCAATTGAGTCAATTATAAACGGAGAGTATAGGAGATTTTAAAGAGCATCCTCTAGGAGGAAGAAGAGAGAAGGAAATGCCAGAAATGATTAGGGGAACACGGAAGGTCCTTAACTGAGTCAAAGTGAGTTAGTTTGACCGACCACAGAGATTTGAGCCTGTCGTCTACCATCTAAGACTGAAGGAGGAAGAACATTCAAACACAACACCTTGCTTCCTGATTGAGGGCTAATTGATGAAGTCATCCTTGCTTCTTACAAAGCCGGAAAGAGGAGTGAGTTTAGAAAGAGGCCCTTATACCACTGAAGTCTCAAGCCATAGCTCAGGCCCCAGATGAGGAGTTGGAAGATGGGACAAGATCATGCACAGAGAACTAGCAATGTCATGTAAAGTATCTTCCAGAAGACTGACACACTGTGAGCCAGCTGGGACTGAATAAGAAACTTAGGAGGGCCAGAGTCACTAGGACTTAAATTGTAGAAGTGTTTTGCTTGGGACAAAAGCCTCTATTTTATGAGAAGTTGAGGAAAAGTCAAATGACTGGAGGTAATTACTACCTTAAAAAGAAAAGCTTAGGAAAGCAAACCAACATTAAGCTACAAGCTACTCAACTAAGTCTGCATCCTCACAGGGTACTCAACCAAGTCTGCATCCTCACAGGGTACTCAACCAAGTCTGCATCCTCACAGGGTACTCAACCAAGTCTGTACCCTCATAGAATCCTCTTTTGTGATTGGAGCACAGTTCTTGACTGTTCTCAGATGTCAGTTCCCAGAGAAGCCAACTTCCCACCATCGTGTAGTCAACATAGAGTGAGCTGTGACCAGAGGGCTGCTCCTGCTTTTCAGCGCTGGCCTCCTAATGCCCAGGGTCATCTTCCCAAACACAGAAATACACTCCCTGCCTTTGCTGCAGCCTTGCAACAAAGTAGAGCTCAAGTTATCTAGATGACTTCCAGTGTTAGGGGATGTGGTCTTTGCCTTCATTGGCCCGAACTTTTCCCAGCTACCCCCTTAGCCCTGATCTCCATATGCTCAGGCAATACTGACACCTTCCCTGCTTTCTGTCTCTTCTATGTCTGGTGTTCTTCCTCTGGCCATCTTTTGTCTGCTTCACATTCTTCAAAGCTAGTGAAGACATACAATAACACATGATGCTGTGCACATGAATTTCTCCTCAGACATATGATAGCACATGATGCTGTTCCCAAGTATTTCTCCTCAGATTTCCTTTCTCTCTTCTCTTTTGAATTTGTATCTTAATCCATGGAACTGTTATCTGACACTAATGCTGTAACCAGATGAGGAGTGCTTCAATGCAGAACATTTACCACTCACGGAAGACCTTGAATATTTCCTGAAAGAAGAAAGCACTAGAAGAATAGATGAAGGCATTATCCTACCTGGACTAGACTGAAAGATGTGATACTTGTCTACGGAGAAGGAAGAGCCTGTCAATACCCCTCCCACATGTTACCATCTTAATAGGGAGATGACTAAGCAATGTAACTGCTGCTCCCTGAGGAATTGAAGACAATGACAGAAAGCAGGGGAGTAAAAACCAAAGTGCTGACAAGAGAACCGAGGAGAGAACAGAAGTGTGAAAGACTTGGGGATGGAGTGGGGTGTGGAGACAGCCTCCCATGGCTGGCCTGGCACCTTCCTCCAGGGTATCTGGATTCTGAATTCATGTGCCCACAAAGCCAAATCTTTCCATTGTCCTTGAGCTTTTTAAAACAAGAAACTAGAGACAACTTGTAGCCTCACACAGGATGGTTTGACAGAGTCATATAAGCAGCATGATGGCAGGTTCCCTCTCACGAAAAGCTGGTTTCATGTCTCTCTGACGTCAACATTGGCTGTAGAGAGACCCCGCCTTTTGGGGCGGGACAGCCTCGGGCGAATGTTTTTTACTAATGAATTGGAACGCGAGACTGGAGCGCTTCCTGTTTCCGGTTTACTGTGGATCGCTGAACTCCGGGTGTGTGAGTGTGCTTTTATATTAAAATTGTCTTCTTGTACCCACTGGCCTGGATTAATTAAATTTGCCTTCAATTGGCACTGCATTCTGCTCAAAGGTTGGGTTGGTGTCGGACTTACCTTTTAAATAATTTGGACCCTCAAATTAATTTATTCATTAAATAGTCCGTGAAATAAAATTTTGGATAACTATTCATTTTATAATTACATAAAACACACTTTTGTGTTATATTCTAAGTTATTCTTTAACAGAGATAAGCCATTCATCCGCACTGCACAGAAAAAGCAAAGTCTTAAAGTGAAGACTTTCAAAGGAAAGGGAGGCTATGGGGAAAGCAAGAGAGAGTAATGGGGGGATAGGAAAGGCAGAACGGTACACACTTTTTCTCATAGAGACATGTAGATTTAAGTATAGAAAGCATCTACATTAATAAAAAACAAGAGCTTTGATTACAAAATGTCAAAACAATTAGTAATAAGCTAAAACTGAAATAATGATCATCAAAAAGGACCATGTTTCTAGAAAATTATCAGCTTCAATAGAGGAGAGTGTATCTGAACTGACCCCCTGTAGTCAGAATGATGATTATCATAAATATCACCATAGAAACTTCATTCAGCAACAGATGGGAACAGAGGCAATGACCCACATTGGAGCACTGGACTGAGCTCCCAAGATCCAGTTGAAGAGTGGAGGGAGTGAGAGTATGAGCAAGGAAGTCAAGACCATGAGTGGTTCTTCCCTTGGGGCGTTTTGTTTGGGTTATTGGCGGTTCCCCACTTCCACTTGGCTTGGGGTTGACCAGGCTTGGGTTCACCCGGGCCTTTTGAGGGGGTTTGCCGGTTGGGGCGGCTTTGTGGTCACTGATAGTGACACTGGAATGTGTCTCTACTGCATATACCGGCTTCATGGGATCCTATTCTCTTTGGATATACACCTTGCTCAATCTAGATGTAGTAGGGAGCGCCTTGGACTTTCCACAGGTCAGAGTGCATGGCACTCCCTTAGGGTTTGAAGGGTGGAGAAGGGTCTGTGGAGGAAGAGGGAGGGGACTGGGAGGAGAGGAGGAAGTGGGAATTTGGATTGATATATATTTTTTAAGTAATAATAAAAAAGAAAGAAAGAAAAAAGAAAATTTTCAGCTTCAAGTTGAATCCTTTTGGATGATTTCTGGAGAGATGGGTCCTATGAGAAGAGGCCATGGCTGACCCTAAGGCCAGTGGACCAAATGAATGAAGGCATGACTTCCCCTAAGACAGAATGTGAAGGCCCATCCTAAGACTGTCATGTGGCTGTAAGGTGCCTGCTAGCAAGAACCTCTGGATTCTATTTATTATTGAGCACATGGTCTCTCAATAAGAGTATGGGTGGTACAGGAATATTCCATGAAGAATCTGAGACAAGTCAAATGGAAGCCAGACTGAAGGAAAAGACAACAGTCACCCTGGCGATTGGAAGAAACTTGGAAGCCCTGGAGACAAAGGATCCACTTAAGGTGAATTTGTGTTTGCCCTGTGGAGCTGGAGAGAATTGGAACCCTTGGATTTTCATCATGGGGGAGTAACAGTGTGTTTGGTTAACAAGGAGACAAATGCTTATAGTAATGATGACTATTGGACTTGGCACAGGGACATCAAAGAAGGCATGAAAGTGAATGTTTGTACTCTAAGTGATAGGTAGGGTCAGAATGTACTGGACCTAGGGACAATGGAAGCTCAGAAATGGTGGCATGTAACTGGGAAATCCTTTTCCATGGGCAAGAGGGGCTCATGAGAGATAGTTCAGCTCTTCCCTCAGTGCTAATGAAGTTGTAGGAACTTCATTATTGAAGTTCCTTATTGAAATGAAGTCTTAGCCTCACACATACATCCCTAATTTCTTTACATTTTTTTTTACATCCTTACTGAACGCTTTACAAACTGAACCAATTGGCAAAGCTGTGCAGAGGGTGGGGGTGGCATGAGCCCCTGCCATCTTCCCAACAGCAGGTAGGTACTTCCTCTTGCATTTTGGGAAAAAGACCTGAGATGGGACATTTTAAAACCAGGCCCATTATCTCCACAAGAGCCTTTGAGTAATGAAGTGAAGGTAAGAGCTATGGGGCTCTCCTGCTACTCACTAATCTGGGAAGAGAAGGCAGGCTTTTGAGGAACGAAGCCAAGACTTCATGGACCAGTCACTAGATTCTCAATAAAAACATGAAAGACATTTGAATGACTGCACTGGAGATCACTAGCTTCCTGATTTATGTGGGAAAGTTCTCATGCTCTTGATAGAAAATTAAATAAGCTAAAGAGGTCCCTTAATTGAGAATCTTCTGTAACCATCATGGCTCAATTCTATGTAAAGTGAGAAGAGTGAAGAATATGAAGGAAATGCTGAAGCTGGCAGAGCAGATTTAGGAAGCTTAAGGACAGAGGGAGGCTTCAAACCTTTGAAGTAACAGGTGCCAATGGAGAAGCTGCAATAGGATATCTGGATTTATTGAAGTAGCCAAAGGAGGAAGCTGTACTCAAGAGCAGATTTCCAATGCCAGACAAAAGATGTTTGCAATGGGAAGAGACACAACCCAGTGCTTTCATAACTCCAGAGATGTCCTCATCTGGCTTCAGAGAACAAGCTGCTTTTCTAATCTAAACCAATGCTCAAGCACCCCCAAAAGATCCCGAGGGCCCTTTAGGATTATATTAAATCTACTTAGTGCATGCCCTGTTCATGGACTCCAAATACCGAGTGATGTCACGCCTGTGTACAGCACAGCTTACATAACAGCTTAAGCTTGATGTAGACTTGGGCTCAGCAGCACACAGTTTCCTTTCAGAATATTGCTACTCAATAATAATGTACCTGGACATCTCTCATTTACAAAACAAAACAGGTGCTCAATGCATAGTAATAAAATATGCACCTGCAAGCTACAGATTAGGATGTGCAAGCCTTATCATTTGAGGGATAATTTTTGGAAAACTCCATTGACCATAGGCAGTGATTTCTCTGAAGAACTGGGCAAAGAGACTGGCTCGCATGCCAGAAAGGATGCATCCCTCTTGATGACAAGTTAGAACACCTGTGATTGATAAAAGTCTGTAAGACGTTGACGTCAACCCTCCTGGAAACTTTGATGGTTTAAAGCCTCAGGGGAGGAAGCCACTGAGGATGAGCTGGGCAGAGCAAGGGGGCTGGAGTTCAAGTCGGAAAATGTCACTGAGTTGCCACAATCTCAAGAAAAGCTTCAAACACATCTGAGGTCTCTTCTTATGAGTGAACAAAGTAAAGGGAGTTTAGACTGAATTCGCTCCGGAGAAGGGACTGTGAACAATGTCAAAGTGACAACAAAGGATTTGGAAGATGGCTTGTGTACAGAGGAAAAAGAGCAACAGGGCTTGAGAGGATTAAATCCAATTCGGAAAGAAACTCCGTGGAGGGCAGAATGCCATAGCAGAGCTTTGCATGTGTAAGGAAATTAGTCTTTGATGGCAGCAAGTGTCAGTCAATGCTGCAAGCTTTGCTGTTGTCTTATTTTTAAAAACCTGTGGCTGTGACATGTAGAAAACCCTTGATCCTTCAGCAGCCATGAGCATCAGGTTGGGACTTACTAACAGATAGATTAAGAATCATAGAAGAGTCAGGCAATCACTGGTAGGTTTTAAGGCATTTTGAGTTAAGCTTTTAAGCTTGAGATTTTGCCCTTTCATATATATTAATACTGAATACTTAGACTGCAATATAAGGTAAAAGTCTTCATATGCACTGGAGAAAAATTTTAAAAATTTGTATTACTAGTCTTATTGCGAAATTAACTTTCTGTGGATACAGAACTTCTCCCAGGAAAGCCAGGGTTTAACTATTACTTGCCACTTTGCACTGGCAGCTAACTGTGTTGGGAAGAAAAATGCAGGGACAAAGATTATGATAACCAGCAGCGGATCTGGGGCAGCAGGGACTCACTACATTGTTTATGCTCTGATTTTAAGGTTGTGTGTTATCTATTCAAACATGTTTAAGTGGCTAGCACAGAAAAAAGACGGAATAAATTGGAAAGGAAGCCAGGTAACCCAATATAAATAAACCTTCAATAAGTAGGAATAATAAAATGTCTCCAAACCATGTTGAACATTTTCTAGAACTGTTACTTGAAAGCTTTGAAAAAGTTGGCGAGATGTTTAAAGGCAGCGACTCTCATCTTACAGAGTCAACTTGGTGTTAAGCACTGGCTGAGCTTGAGTGTAGTGTCACAGACTTAGAATCCTACAAGTGAAGGGGGGGGAATCAAGAGTTCAAAGTCAGAGATACAGGAGGGAAGAAGGTGCGATCTCTCTCTCTTATTCTGTTATCTGTCCATCCATCCATCCATCCATCCATCCATCCATCCATCCATCCAATTGTGCATGTACGTGTGTGTGTGTGCAGTAAGCATATATATAAGTTAATTTACTAAAGATGAGCAAGTTCTGGTACTTTTATGATTGTTGGTATTTCTTTTACTTTTTTGTTTTCATCTACAGAAAAAAAAAGCTTATTAAAGAGAAATAAAAATGAGCTTGAAGAAATGCTTGGAACAAAGCCATTTTCTGCATTTTAAGCATAGAAACTTGCTTCAGAAACATATTTTCACATATTCGGCTGTAGAGCTTCACGAAAGAACCCAGTAGACTCAGGAGATATTGTGAAAGAGAGGATGGGAAGACATAGAGACAGAGGGAGGAGGGCTATGTGACGCTGCCTTTCTAGAACAAGGTGGTCGTGGCACTGTTGAATGCACAATCATTGTAATTATCTACACAAGACCTGCAGGAGATGGGACCAATTAGCTTTCTAGCCTGAAGTGGGAAAGTCTTGCCCATCCCGTAGGATTTATAGGCAGTTAATTATTGCTGGAAGGAAGATAAGACAGATTCTTAGTGATGTAACTACTGAAGTGTCCCCACGCTCCTGTAAGTAAATCTAATTAAACTCATTGAATAAAACATTTCATGAAAATAGAAGAAGAATAATGGGGAATACTTGGAAAGAGGATGGGAATTAGTGGGAGAGGAAGTGAGAAAAGAGGCTGTAGCTGTGCCCTATTACCACAAAGCATCATAGCTGTACAAAGACATCATAATAAACACATTATTATGCCAGTAAAAATCTTGTTGAAAGTCATTTCTAAATATGTCAAGCTCTCATAGCTACTTGAATCAATTTGGGAGTGTGGACTCAATTGGAGGGAAGTCAGTAGCAATGAGCCACTGACAGAGACTTTAAACCTGCATGTTCCTGACTACCCATTCCCTCAGGCTAGGTCTTTGATAACAGGAATTTAGAGAAATATTTATTTGATTTCATTATCATGAATTCCACTCTTCCTCAAAATATCACTTATAAGCAAAAATATCCAATCATTTCCTTTTCTCTTTGTTTCTCGTTAGTTTATACCAAATTCATCTCCTCCCATCTCTCCATTTACAGCATCCACATCTCCATAGAAAGAAGATGATATCATCATTAAAACATCTTATTTTCAGTTCAGGTTCCATGTCTTTCATCTCTAAATTCAAAGGATATACTTTAGGGCATAGACAGTAATAGATTATATAAAACAAGCCAGAATATCTAACGTACAGTAACTCATCCTAAACATCAGTTTATTTCTATTCAAAGGTGTCTGCATTTTCTACACTCATGACCTCACAACATGGAAAGAAACCAAAAGGTCTGGCTTAAGAAGAAGTGTGAGATATGTGGGCTCTGGCTATATATGCATATAAATTTACTTATATTAGTATAATTTCATACCTATCATATCTATGAAAAGGATGTTTATAATGATTTATAAAATATATCATGCCATTTATTTTAGTATCTGGTGAGTGGGGACTATAGAGATCTAAAAGGTCCCACCAAGGCGTACTGAGTCAATGATGCTGGCAGGGGACACAATTGCTCTGCAGGAGTCACTGGACAGAAGTCAGCAACCTCAGAACCATGGTGTGGAGAAAAACTGAGGAGACTCAGGGCCTGGGTCTGGTACCAAATGTGGTGCATCAGTCAATTATAATAATAATAAATTATAATAAATATAGTTAAAGATGCCCCAACCTGGGGTGCTCTGATGCTTAGGAGAGTCTCCCATAACGCTGGGACACCCTACTACCTTTCCTTAAATAGTGGTAATAAGTGACTGACTAGTAATCAGAAGGCATGGTGGGGTGAAGGGGCAGCACCCGAGGGCAGTGTAAGACAACCTTATAATTGAGGATGGTCCAAAGTGCATGCTTACTGTCATGCTAAACTCTATCCTGAGAGTGTCACTGAAGTGGGAATATGAGTGACAAATGTATATATACTCACATCATTTTCTTATATGGAGCCTTCAGGAGCCAAAATCACTATTTAATTTGAAAGAAAAACAAATCATTCACAAGAGAATGCAAATAGACCTCTAGACCTAAAGAGTAAAATCAGACAGGTGTTAGGTAAGGATACTGTCAGAAATGCATACTGTTTTTGTGTTTGAGTTTTAAGACAGAAACTTATGTGTACCAGGATGCCTCACTTTGTAATTGAAGCTAGCCTTAAAGTCTTCATCTGTCTCACATCTCAGGACCTTGGATTGCAGGCATAGGCCACCACATCTGGCACCTCTCCGTGTTGCTAATTGCTATCCTGATGCTGCTACAGTCATGCAAAGGCCTATTAGAGCCCTCAGAACAGAGTGAGACCCAGCCGTGGACATCGGTACCTCTGGGAAGTATTAAAGGACAGGAACAGAGAATATGAATTTCATGGTTATCTCTGTCAGACACAGCCAACACCAGGCTATTGGTTCTTTTTTTTTTTTCTGGTTCATTATTTCCACAAGAAATTGAGAACTAAGTTTGCTCATGGCTGCCCCTCTTAGTCTTCCTGGAAAATCCCCAAGGCTTCCCCTGTGTGGCTTTGCAAGGTGGAGCCTCTGGAATGATGTAAACTCCCATTATGTTCTTTGTTTCTGGCGTGTGCCCGGCTACACCATTCCTCCCGTGGGGTAGCAACAGTTACCTAAGTATCTCACCACTGCTGAGATGTCCAGGACAGGTGGAGCTGACATATATTAACTCCTATCATGCTTGAACTGTATACATGTATTGTGTATACACATACACATGAGATAAGCCAAGTTATTCAAACTTCTACTACATCTGCACTCTACTAAAAACCATAATCCCAACACATCAAGACAATGGGCAATGCTGTAATCTCACAGATGGGAAGGGAAAGAACACGAGTCACAGGAAATGAACATTGACTTCTCTTTGTTCTCAGGGTTTGCTGCAGCGTTTGCTTGTGCATGGTGAAGTGCCTATGGAGTGAGTTAGGAAGGAGAGACATGGGAAGTGAGGTGAAGAGAGAGGATCTGTGGAAAACTCCATCCATAACCAGGGTTGTGTCAGAGACTGACAGTTCTCTGTTCTTTGTGAAGCATTTCCTGGAGTGTCTTATTCCATGCTGTGGGGCCTCACCCCTTGATAGGCGAGTCCCTTTCCCACAGAATAGCCCTAGACAGCATAGCCGCGCATGAGTTCCATAGTCTGAGAGAAGTTATTCATTGTTGTCCCTAGCTCACAGCTGCACACAAACTGTAATCGCACACTGTTCATCCGTCCAGGTCGAGAACGCATCTGGCACTCGTCAATACTGTGCCTTGTTGATGGCCAGTGTTATTTTGTACTTGCCACCACCAAACAGTTAAGGGAAACACAACCAATCTATTTTTGTTCATTGCTTCCAGAGTATGCTCCAAATTAAAATCGATTTTGCTGGGACCAGTGGACGTATTTACAATAGCACGATGCTCACAAACCTGCATGCACAAGCGCCCAGCAAGGTGGGCGGTGCTCATTCATTCTCAGGTCCCTCCTATCCTCTTACACTCAGCAAGTGTTTCGCCTAATTTGAATATTAAGACACTCCCTCAGAAATGCTTGTTTCTCGATGTGTTGCAAACTTAAAATCAGTGAAAAGTCCATATCTCCAAAAATCTTCCCCTGACATGACACTGGATGGTTTACATCCATGCTGTGAGGCCCACTCCGATTTGATACCCTGAGCATGAACTACTGGAACACATTGTAAAGTTAAGTGATATAATATAGCCAATCAGACACAAAGTCCTTTAGGTGTAAAACCAGTGCAGCCAGTCCTTCCTTTTGTTAGTCTGTATTCTCCAAAATACCTAAACATGTAGATGTATAAATAGAAAAATAATGAATTAATTTACTGACATTTTATTCATAAATAATGATCATGAAAAAGACTACTAATGAAGCAAAAAGTATTAGCCAAGCATCATGTACTCTAGGAGAGTCTCTGGGGAACTTTCTAAAACAAAATGTTCTTGTGAGGTCCTCATATGTAATGAAGACACTGGGAAAATAGAGCCACACTCTTCTGTCTTTCAACTAGCAGAACTACACAAATACATCCATGACAGTTTTAATCTCACTGAAGCTATTTGCATACTCTTTGAGGACAATTTACATTTACTGGGACGTCATACGTGTTTTGAAAACCAGGTTGGAGTTAAAGTTATATACAGAATTTATTTTGCGGCCAGTGATTCCAAGTGCGTCCCTAGCCTGAATTCAGCCTCATCTCACTCCCACACAGTTGCCAGAGAGGAGCAGATGCTTGACCAGAATGCTGCTGTGGTACTTGGAAAAGAAACCTTGGGAAACATTACACATGAAATCAGTGTGGCTTGCATCATGCAGTTCTTAAGAAATAAGCGGGACCGAAGGAGACTGTTACAGGTGTGAAACAAACCCGTCAATTAGCAGCATGGACTGTCCCCACACATGGGTTAAATACGGAAATGACAGGAGGGACCCACCTGATCGCTCTGTAACTGAAGGGTGGCCTGAGCCAGTTTCTCAGCATGGGCCACAGAGAAACTTGTGTTCTGCTTCTTTCCTTCATTGCTGCGAAGGATGGCAAGTTTCCTGCAGTTAGACAATGGAGGTTTGCTCTCTATATCCTGGCACAAGACTGGACATAGTTAATAGTCACAGCCTTCATATTAGTGACCAAACAAATCGTATATATGCATATATATGCACATATATGTTATATATAATGTGTGCATGCATGTATATAATGCATTGTGTATGATATGAAATCTATATGTTTGATGATGCTTTTCATCCATTCAAACTGACACAGGCCTCCCTGGGCCTTCTGCACTTTCACGAACACCTTCTTGGCTCACACACTTCATTGCCTCGTTCTCCTCCACAGCTCTTACCTTTGGTTTTTGCTTTTTTGTTTTCAAAAACTTAACCAGCCAGTTGAAACTTTATTTTGTAAAACACAAATGTGGTATGAGCACATCTTGTAAAGTCATTCATCCCCCACTCCCAGGCACTCTCACTTCTTTTTCTATGAACAATTTAAACTTTTTTTCTGTCAAAAAATAACATGAATTTCATATTTCAAATAGACTATTATGCAGGAATGTACATATACACGCACAGCACAGGACAATGTTCTAGAATTCTCCAGAATGGTTCTGGAAGTGCTGAAGCCTCAGCAGCTTGTGAACTTCTCAGCACACAGCTGATGCCTAGCATGAAGGCAGAAGGCTGCAGACATCCAGGCATAGCTCCTGGTATGGGACTGTCCACCTAGCAGCAATGGTAAACACACAGGAACAGATGCATCCATGCAGTCCACAGCCTGCATTCTAGCAGGGTGGCATCCTGCCACCATGCATGAAGTGTTCACTCTTGAAGACTTTGGTGGTCATCTGTTTCAAGGATTCTTTGACAATATGTTCAATGACTAAGTTTATCACAAAACTTAATTTCTCCTGAGACTGGTACTTCTAAGACAGAAAGGTCCCACTTTGACAATGTGACACCTTCTATCTGGGAATCACTTCGATTTTCAGTCATACTTAAGCACCTGACAAACAAAAAGAAATGTGAACAATACCTAGAACCCCTTTTGTAAAGATCACAGGGAATTCTGGACAACACTAAAAAGTAGATAAGTGAAATGTGCTATTCTGCACCTCAATCTCCCCAGGAATGCTTCTAAGACTGGACTAGCCCAGCACAGAGACACAGACAGCCATCAGGATATTGTTCTACAGTGCTATTCAGTGATCTTCTCAAGCCCAACAATCTGGGCCTCTGGGCTCCTCCAAAATGAATACACAGAAATCAGTTAACCTCTGCAGCCCTGCCTCTTGGACAGGTGGTACACCTAGCTCTTGGAGAAAATTACATGCCTTGATAGAATATTCTAGTCTTAATTGAAGTTTGTAAAGCATGTTAGCATCTTTAGCTCAAGTATATTGCGAGTATAACCTTCTGCTCCTGTCAGGAAGCAGGGCCTTGGGTAGATTTATAGTTCATCCAGTTGCTAGGTAGCATAATACTCCAGGCTTAGACCTCCTTTCCTGCTGTTCAGATGCAGAGGATCATAGCTTCCATTGCACAGTGCAAAGCAATGGAAGGCAGCAGGTAGCAGTCACGTAGCAGTAGGGATGGCACATTTGTGTGCACGCCTCACTTGCACATCTGTGTGCACACCTAACTTGCTCTGGAAACAACCTAGCACAGACCAAATACAGAGACTTTGGTGTGAACTAGCCAGTGTGGTCAGTAAGCAGACAACATTTACTCCTGGAGATGGATTTAGGAGCTTGATTTTGGGAACCAATGTGATTGCCTCAGTTCCTGCTTAATGACCTGCATTTCAGGCCCAGCTCCAGCCCAGATCCAAATGACTGCTAATCACCTGTTTTTCTTTCTGTATCAACTTAATCCCAGTACTTGGAAGACAGAAGTAGGATGATATCTGTTGAGTTCAAGGTCAGCCTGGTCTACATAGATCTAGACTATATAATGAAATGGTCTCAAAAACTAAAAAAAAATTTTTTTTTTCTATTTCTATTTCTATTTCTCCATGAGTTCAATTAATAACTATATGTGTATATTATATAAATATCACATATATTTACATGTACATGTATAAATGTATGTAAAATATATGTATATGTGTGTGGTCGAAAATATAACATATATAACATATTATGATATAAACTCTTTTGGAAGAGAGGAGATTACTACACAAAGAGGTTGGGAAACTTATTCAGCATTGAGTCAAATTGACTTGCATCCCCCCACTGTCAAGGAGAAAGCTGCCTTTACATGGTAACATAGAGAGACCAGAATGTGGACCACTGATCTGGAAGAAGCATGGTGTTTTACTATTTTCCATAATTTAATGAACAGATATCTTGGCAGGGGTTGTTGTTTCGAAATCATTTGCTGACTCTGTATTGGTTTTTCTTTCCTTTCTTTTTCTTTTTCATATTAAACTCATTGTTTTTTTCACTTTTTGTATTTATTATGAAAGGTTGTAGAATGGTGGGTGGCAATGAAACTGTCAGCTCTGTCTAGGTCGCTGCATAGGAGGGAATGAGCTCTGGCTGTCCTTTTTATGCATAGGCACTATGTGGGAAGCTCCAGACATGTCCTGTAAGTCCTCCTTACAAGGCCTGCCTGCAGGGTGACCCCCACTAGGCAGATCTGCCCTTGATGTGCCATTTCAAGTCTGAGTACTGAGGTGACAGCCGAAGGGAGATGGCAGAAAGGAGCCAGGGGATCTTTGTCGCCAACACTTGTCTGGGCCAACATCTGGTGGATTCTGATGCTGAGCACAGTTTCTTCCATTTTTTTCATTATTTCTTTAGGAGAAGAAGAAGATGCAGGGAATGACTTACTGAGATTATGCATTATCATAAGTATGGGACATGCAGTGTGTACAAGTCAGCTAAAGATGATTTTCTGTTGTATGTTTCAGCAGGTGAAAGGCACCTGTTAACTTTATACATTTGTGTGGACTGTATAATCGAACCTTTATCCATGCCATACGGAAGGATGGCATGCAATAATAAGTCATGAGGACTCGGTAGCCATTCAGATTTATCATGTCTCATCCAGTCTCAGAGCTGTTTCCATAATAGAGGGATCAGTATGTACATAATTCGTCCTTTAGTCTTTTTTTGTTTTTTTTTTTTTCATATCTATAACCAAGATTTGAAGGAGGTCACCACCAATCAAATTTTGTCTTCATTAATTTTGAAGAAAACCATAATTTTTTTTTTGTTTCTTGGGGGAACATACTTTCTGACTTCCATTTTGTAGTTAAGCTATTTCTAAAATATATGGGTTGGTTTAATTTAACAGTTTCCATAATTAAATGTCTCTCAGCAGCTATTGCATTGTGTACATTAGGATTTAAAAAACTGAAAGTCAACAAAAGAAAACATAGGATCCACTCATGCTGTATATGTCCATCTTTCCATGACTTAATCCTTTTATATTACTTCATGCTTTCTTTAAAGACTTTATTATTTAATCTATTTTTCTATGACTGTCTATCACCATTTTCATTTCCTTTTTTTTTTTGTATCTAAGCACATTTTAACCATACCATATCTTTGTAGAGGCTTTTCTGGTCTGTACCTGGCTTTCCTATGCACCTGTAGCATTCTCTGACCACATGAGACAAATCTTAAACTGCCATATCACCCGCCGCATGGCTCAGCTTAGCATGTGGCACTAGCACATGGTGCTGATGGCTGACTCTAGCCTGCAGACAGTGGCTGGTAGTCATGCTTCTGTCACCAAGCATCAGCCTGCATAAGAGACTGCAGGACTAGGAATGCATAACTGACTCTTTGTCCAGAACTTTTCTTAGCCTGTGTTTTGATATTTGAGTCTCCACATTGGACACTCTATGTATTCAGATTTTTCTTTGGGTCTACAGCTGACAAATAATTACTCAGAGACTTATAAATTATAAAAGCTTGGCCTTAACTTAGGCTTGACTATAAACTAGGTCTTATAACTGAAGTTAACTAAATTCTATTTATCTACATTCTGTCATGGTCTACCCATCCTGCATCCTGCACGGCTCCTCACATCACACTTGCATGCCCTGATTCCCCTCCTACTTCCTCTCTCTGCCTGGAAGTCCTCACTCTACCTCCTGCCTAGCTATTGGACATTAAGCTTTTTATTACACCAGCAAATACAGCTTTACACAGTGTACAAATATCTCACAACAGCAACAACTAACAAAGACTTCTGCAAATATCTTTGCAGAATCTAGCAGAATCTTGAGGATCTAGTTGTCCATTCCAAGTTGGCAGCCCACCGTGATAGTGTTGTTGATTTGGCTCTTGAGTCTTGAAGGACACAAGAGAAAGGACATTTTGAACTCTTTATTCATAGTTTCAGATAGTTGGTAATGTGTGACAGGGGATCCCTGGCATGAAGGCCTGAGAGAGCAATAGGCTCTAAAAGGTCTTTGTGTGAAGATCTGGAAGTGAAACCTCAGTTGTATTGGAGACCTGAGACATGAGATATATGCCAAGGACAGCTTGTGGAAGGGAGCAGAATCAGACCAGGCATAAAATATTTGTTTCATGCAGAAAGAAGAATTTATCTAAATCCTTTGACATTGGACTTAGAGACATCTGAGGTTTACTGGGCTCATCTCATTCTTGCTTTGGCCCAGTATTTTCTGACTATGCCTCCCATTCTTCCCCTTTGGAGTGGTAATATATATTTTGTCTATAACATATATGTTGAATGCATGTGATTTGATTTTTGATTTTATGGGAAATTAGAATTAAGAGATTGCCTTGAATCTCAGAAGAGACTTTCAAATTTAGATTTTTTAAGTGATGAGACTGAAAGGCTATGAGATTTTTTAAAGTTGGGTGAAATGTAATTTGCATTATGATACAGCCAGGAGCCCAAGGAAACCAGGGAATATTTGATTAAGAAAGTTCTTCATAGGCTCAGATGTTTGAATACATTTGGCCACCAGTTGGTGGCACTGTTTAGGTAGGCTTGAGATGTGTGGCCTTGGAAGACTAAGTACATCACTGGAAGTAGGCATTGGGGTTTAAAATCCTGTGCTATCCCCAGTTTTTTGTTTTTGTTTTTCCTCTGCTTGGTATTTGTAGTTTAATGTGTGAGCTTTCAAATTGTTGATCTTGCCACATGCCTTTGTTCTGCCATTATGGACTTTTAATACCCTGATAGCATAAGCCCAAACAAATTCTCTTTTCTGTAGGTTGCCTTTTATCACAGGAACCTGAAAGTAGTTAATACAGGCATCATTTCTCTCATTCCTAGGCAATCCAGAGAGCTCAGTGAACGACACACAAATGAGCAAATGCCATCACTTTTTAGATGTGCTTAGGAGGGTTCTCAGTAAAGTGAAGGAAACGTCAACATTTTGAATCTAGCTATACTTAAGACCAGTTACATTCTCTCCAAGAAACATCTCAGAGGCTTCTCCTTTGCTCATTCACTGGAGTTCTCACCAAGTGATGGCACTGCTGAGAGCTGGAATGACACAGGTTCACTCTCTTCTTCTCTCTCAGGGCTGAGAGTGCTCCATCTACATGCCTCTCAGCTGGGCTGAATCCCAGGGTGTATCCCCAATTGAACTATGACATGTCAGCTAAGGGATGCATGCCTCCATGGACTCAGGAAATTCTTTATTGCCTCTCCCCCTGCTGCAAGTTTACTCAAGAAGATTTATAATGACGCATAAATGTCTTCCTCTATACTATAGTTCACCCCAGATTAATTAAACTGGTCAAAGCTGGGCAGTGGTGGCACACGCCTTTAATCCCAGCACTCGGGAGGCAGAGACAGGTGGATCTCTGTGGATTTGAGGCCAGCCTGGTCTACAAAGGGAGTTCCAGGACAGGCTCCAAAGCTGCAAAGAAACCCTGTCTTGAAAAACCAAAATAAATAAATAAATTAATTAATTAAATTAAATTAAACTGGTCAAAATGGGGGTGATAATACATTAGCGATAAAATTATTATTGCATAGTCACTATTCCAAGGAACTCAATGAACTGCTTGTTGTCTCTCAGCCTGGAGTTCTATGAAAAGTCTCTTACAAGTAGAAAAACAGATTCTGACAGGTGGTAAAATACAGACACAAATGTTAAAATGTCTGCTCTGATGAGAACATGCTCTGACCAGATCAGAATAAATTGACTTCCCGCCAGCTGTGACCTTCATCCAAGTTTCTAGGCCCATGCAGAGTCTGTCTTGCCCATTAATCTGATACAGAGAACTACTTACAAGACATGCTTCTGATTACTCTATACCAAATAACAGATATTTGTTTACGAAAACTCTGATTTGGTTAAGTGGCAATGCCTATTTGCTAAAATTACCCATTCGCTGTCTTTTTAAGGGACATATTTATGCACAAACGTATAGGTACATGGTGGTTTTCTTACAATCTAGAAAGAGTGGTAATTTCTAGAGGTTCTTCCAGACTCTGTGTTTATGTTATACCTTCCTCTTTTCTCACCCAGTCCTTGGAGCATAGTTTTCAGTCACGGTACTTATACACAGGCTTATACATTTAATTTGTCTTCCTTGACTTAAGACTTTAAAAGGTAAAGGTGATTTTTCCTCTTTCCTATGTGTTCACTAATAATATTTTTAATCAGATAAATATAACAGAAGTCAACAAATGAAACATCAGTCACATTTTCTGGGACCTTATTCACATAAGTGAAACCAGCAATCAAACACTATCGAGAAAGTATAGGTCTAAGTCAGAATGTAATGGACACCATGTAATGAAATGTAATGTAATGAAATGAAAAGGAAATATGAAGCCAAAGGCACAAGGACTACTACTCTGGGGAGGAAAGCAGTTCTCAGACACAAATGGCTTGCATGATTGTTCTCCATGCAAACAATGGCAGAGGCTCCCTTACAAAAATGTGAACAAGAGCTACACGTAGCTGTTGTTATTAATTACACACGAATCTCACAATGGGGCAACTGAGATAAGACTGGAAAGTAGAGGGAATTGGAATTTAATTTAACTCTCCATGTGTCACAGCCAAAAAGCAATGTCCACCGCTGCCACTAACAGGGGTCTGAATCGACACCTTCTCTACTGAGGGGTAGAGGCTGGATGGAGCTACACTGTGGGGGTGTTAATTTATTTCCCCAGTCTCATTAAGAAACACCCTATCCTTGCCATCTTTGCCTCAAGATGCCAGATCACATACAAAATTACTTTAAGCAATGTGCAATCTTGATAAATGTTTCAAAATTAAAGAAGATGCGAGACTAAGCCTTGATTTTATTTTTAATAGGATTTTTGAAAAACTGTTTAAATCTGTGTGAAAATGTGTCCCCAAGTACCTCTCTGTCCATATAATATGAAGCTAATAGTCTAGCTGTCTTGATTCTCTGAGAGAATGATGTCCCAGTAGACTGGGAATTAGCAGCCAACCTTTCTGAGAGCAGGATAGTAGGGCTAAACATGCCTTCTGCTCTTGTATCTGTGAAAGCGGACCCTTAATGTGCGGGGAGCTCAATCAGGAAAGCAAAACCCACGAATACTGTTGTTTTACAAACTGAACATTTGTACCCTCTTATTATTTACATGTCAAACTTCTGATTCCTAAGATCAGGGAGTGGGGACTTGAGGAAGGGTTTGAGACACTAGAGAGATCTCTCAGTCTTCCTTCATTTATAAGAAGGCAGGGGACGTGATGTCAAGTCTCCAGAGCTGTGGGAAATAGCTATCTTCATTTTATAATTAGCACACACAGCCTTTAGCAAGGCACTATGGTTTCCATTATGCCTGTGGTTTGTTCTGAAAGGGAATTTCTTTTGATTCCCTAACTCTAAGGTGAAGACTCTAAACCTGTAGATGTAACACGGACACTGGGCCCCAACTCTTACTTCATTGGGCAACACAACTGCTTGAAAATATTGCAAAGCTTAAAGACTGTGTACAAGGCTTAGCAAAATATGCCAGAGCCTTGATTTATGAAGAAAATTTTCTGAGATTTTTTTTTGTGGCTTTTCTAAGCTTATCCGTATATATTTAACATTTATCCCCATCAATAGAGCTTAAGTTTCTTCAGTATGATGCCTAATATGTATATATTATAAAATTATCTCAAAACAGGACCAGAATATACCTTAAAAACAAAATCACGATTAATTCACTAAAATTTTTCTATGGAAGAATGTGTAACAGAGACCATTAATGTGTGATGTGATTTCAACCCTCTGGGGTTCTCTTCCTCTTGTTAGTGTGACAATCATGTGTGACTGGCTTTCAGTTCCCAGGACAATGATGGTGATGGTAAAGTCATACCATGTGTCCAGGTGTACCAGGTCACACCAGAGACCACAACACACCTCCTGTTGTCTAACTTCATTCTTAGGGAAATCCACCTGCCATGTTGAGGTTCAGTGTCGTGAGCCCAATTTGTCCAGGGACAGAGCACAAGCAGGGGCACCGAAGAGCGACCCTCTGAAATCCAGACGGAGTACAAAACCGTCAGCTCTAGACTATCCCAGAGCTAAATTCTTCCAAACAAAATTCTTTGGGCTGCCACCAAGATTGATAGGGTCTAAACTAAGAGCAAAATCAAGCCATGTCTCAATCACTGTGGGATAAATGTATAACACTACTGTTTGTTAGAGTGCTGAAAACCAAACCAAATCAAACCAACCAATCAAAATCCAGGGACTACAAAGTGCCTTTGCCATAGAATCCAGGTCTTTCTCTCCATCTGATCCAACTGCTCAGTATCCCCATTGCTGGTAGAGATCTATGCTCCAATGTCTTCAATTGTTTTCAAGGGTCAGAATATATATTTCAGAATAACACAAAAATTTGCTAGATCAGATTGTTAATTCTACTGATTTTATTATAAGCGTGTAATACCTCATGGAAATTTTAAGTAGTACATTTGTTCACTGGATTCCCTCACACACCTAGTGAATTCCATGAAGTGTTGGAAGGGTAGTGATACAAAAAATTATCATAAAATTCAAACTAAGGGATGGAAGCAAAGTCTCAGACTGAGCCACCTGCACAGCTTCCAACTTTAGGGTAAAATGTCCCCAGATGTAGGTGCTGTTTGGACTCTTTAGGAAGTAAAAATAGCTGGAGGAAGCAGATCTGTGTGGGGTGGGACTTAATTGTTTCAGGCTAGTCCTGCTTCCGCCCTGTTTTCTAGATACCAACATGATTTCAGCTATTTTCCCACACTTCTGCTGCAACTGGTAGTTAGGTTGCTATGTCTTTGCTGCAACAATAGCACCAACTGCAATTCCCTGCAATTCTCTCAAACCAGGACACAAATGAATCCTCCTTTGCACTGTGTCAGTCTGCCATTCTGCTACGGTGACAAGGGAGGGACTTAGAACCTTGGGAAGATGCTCTCAGCTCAACAGGATCCCAAGGGCACTGGAACTGGGTTGCTATGGTTTCATGATATGACTGGAATGCTTAAGGAGGGTTCCCAGTGTCACATCTGGCCTGACTGGTCTGTGTGTTCCTGAGAAAGGAAGCATCGATTGAAGAAAGAAATAGACAAGAGACAGAAGATAGAGTAGGGACGGCTTCAGCGAATCCTGTGGGAAAAGCTCCAATTTATTATTCACCGTCCTTATATACCCCAATCAAGAGGGGAGGGCACAAGACTTCCATGATACAAAGAGCAAGCAAGTGTACTCACCTCCATACATCTCAAAACACCTGGTAACCATGCCCTAAGTTAAACATTCTGCTATCTGGTCTTTGAGTAGCAAGACATCCAGTAGTCACACCTTTGGGCAAACATCCTTGAGGAGCAAGAACAGGTTGGAAAGTAGAGGGAATTAGAATTTAATTTAACTCTCCACATGTCACAGCCAGGAAGCAGTGTCCACCACGGCCACTGACAGGGGTCTGAATTGATACCTTCTCTATTGAGCTGTAGGAGCTGGATGGAGCTATACTGTGGGGGTCTTAATTTAGTCAAAATGGACTGGATTCAAAACTGTGGGTTCTGACACCCAGGAGCAGGAACACCACTGTCCATGAGTTTCCATGTTCAACACGCATTACTGCAAGGGACTTACAGAAATCTTGTAGAGCAGAGATCCACCTTTTAGGAGGTAGTCAAAAGTAAGTCCCAAGAGAATGTCAGATACCCCCCGCCATTGGGGAGGTCTATGATCATGCTTTATATATAACAAGTGTGACGGTACTTGCAGGGCCAAATATGGCAATAGGAAACACCTGCATCCTTGGCTGGCCAATCACTTCAGTAAAGTTTGTTCTTGTCTCCATTATCATAGTCTGTCTCTTGAAAAATAGGTTTTCAAGAGCTGAATATCTTTTCATGAAGAGTGGGCAAAATATCTGATGTCATATCCCACTGAAGATGATCTGACGAAGGTGGGCAAGCCTGCATCTGAATGGCACCTGGTTTGTCACCAAGAAACAACTGGTCTCCAGCATTCAAGGGGAAGATCTACAACACCAATCAACAATTGCTGGTCAGGCCATGAAGCGCCTCTCAGTGCCGCTGGTGGGAAATCAGTATCAGACACCTGGAAGATGGTTCTGTGGTCCTTGACAAAGGTAAAAAACAAACAAACAAAAAAAAACCTTTTTTTAAAAAATAATATTCTGAACTTCATATCCTTATTAGGATGGACTGAAAACTCATTTACACAAAATCAGGTCAAAAACACATCGGACAATGTTATTCATAACTATCAGAAGGGGAAGGAAACAAGAGGCCCTTCCAAGAGAGGGTGGTACCCCAGTTCTGGCACTTCTGTCCGTGGAAGGAGAGGAGTACTATCAAGACTCAGGGAATGAGGTAAGTGCTTGTTTGGAAATGAAGGTGAGTCTCTGTGACTCAGAGCAAACCACATAGTGGAAAAGACAAAACTAGAGATTAATGAAAAATCTCATTTTCTGTCACAAGGAAAATTAATATCAGCCAACCTCAGGGTAGGTAGAGCTGACAAATTTTTATTTTTAACCAGATCTTCTAACTATCGCATTGTGACATCTTAAAATAATACTTCACATGAACCTCTTCTATTTTTAATTTAAAAGAAGGAAATTGGGAAAGGCAATCACAGCCAATCGTGGTTATTTATTTAAGTATGCTCACTAAACACTGATGACCTCAGGATTATTTTAACCAAACTATAGGCAAATAATGTTAATGGGTGTTCTGAGAAGAAGAGAAGCATCCTCTGCACACAAACCTTCATGATGCAAAGCCCATTTCCATCCCGTTCTTCTTCTCACAGAGGGCATGCGGTAATTTACTTCATTTGTTGCCAGGGCTACAAGCTTTGTTATTGAGAGCATGCTTGAAAAATACACTTTTCATTTATTGTGAATCTGGGCTATCAATTAGATAGGAGAAACTGTCACAGCCAGTGAGGATTCTTATTAAAAATTGATTTTAGTCTAGTTAAGGCACAATACCCAACTCCGGTCTGAAGATCAAAGCTGTGTCAGGATGAAGGCCAAAGGATAAGAGATCAATATCAAGTACATCAGTGTGGGGTTCATATATCTGCTTAGAAAACAGGCGAAGCAGTTCACGCTAAGAAAGGAGCCAACTGCATCCTGTACAAAGACTAGATTTTCAAGAGGGCCGCACTAATTCCTGGCTCCAAACATTAATCTCTCTAATCCCACGTGTGATATGTAGATACACAGTATCTCACAAGCATTTAAAGAGCTGCAATTGGTCATTTCCAGCATGAATTTTTCTTAACTTATTCTACAAATTCTAAAAATGGTTTATAAATGTGTACATTCATAGGTGTGTAAACATTTGTGTTGGTGGGTTTGTGTATATCAGTATGCTAGGGTTATGATTTGTGTTGCGCTGTTTCACATCCATTAAAAGGAAGGTTACTTTGTGCTAAGAATTATTATTGATATTAATTGATATTAACACACTTGGAAAGTAATGATACTTATTTTTTTTTTTTAAAAAAAAAAAAAACCTCTGTTAAGATGACAGTATTTCCTGAACTGAGGAGATGTATCCTCAACAGGAGTTTTACATATTCAGGTTGACATTCAGTTACTGAGTTTGACCTTATATGAACGATGTTAATTAAGGCACAAATATGACAAACTATAGCAAACTGACCCTACTTTAATTTTGGTAAAAAGACTAATCTGGGTTATGTGAACTCTCTTTAGGAACATTTATAATCCAAGCACACATACCCAGTACCACAGACACAGTTCACAGGGAGGGAAGGTAAAGGGATCCCTGGGAAAGGTCTTACTGACTGGAAAACACAAAGCTCTTTAATGTGGGCTCAGAAACTCGATTACCAGGAAATACAGGAGAATAAGACTCATGGGAAACACGAGAAGAGAAATCAGAAACACAGAGAAGGTAAATGGGGAAGGAGTGAATATGGGGGGCATTTTACCAAAGATCAGCATTCCCTTTAATCCCTTAGAGGTCCACCTCCCTTACTAAATACAGACCCTCACATGAATGCAATGAACACAAAAGACAATATGCCATTTTTCTTATTCTTATGTTTCTCTTATGTGTCTCAAAGACACACAGACAGGGAGACAAGGCATCCTTGATACAGGCTCCAAGAATGCCTTTTCTTGTGTCCAGGGGCAGCTTATATAGGGATCCTTAACTGATAGCCATGCCCCAGCCAAATGCACCAGAAACCATTCCCCTGCCATCAGGAACTCCTGATGGTCTCATGCTCAGAGCAGCTGCAAGCATTACAAATTGTTCACCAGAAATTCAGGACCTGGGGGCTTCACAGCTCCCAACAGATGTCCACCCTAGCATATGTATTGTTTCGATTGTTGTATCCATATCCTCTTTTCTATTCACGAACAGCCTTGTGTATGCTAAATAAAGTACCATATGCAGAGCTAGAAATCCTCAGCTTACATGAGGTGGATATGTCATGATAGTTAAATCCCATTTTTCCTTATTTTTTGCTCCCTCTCCCACCCCTACTAACTCCAGGAAAGGTGAGTTCTACATGGAGAAAATGGCTCATCCCATTCTTAGATCAACTCTTAAGCTACCAGGTGGGCCTCCCGCAACTGAGTCTGATTCAGTTCCTATGCAGACAGTGAGTTTAATCTTAATGGCTTTCTTTGTCCACTTAAAGGAAACTGTGCTACCTCTGTCAGTTTCCAAGGCTTAAGTGAGAGAATTCTGAGCCTGCCTAGTTCTCTCACTTTCAGATTCCCTGTAGCTTTTCTGTGAAAAGAGAGATTAAGCCAGTGTGGCTCCTACTCATTGAATATCTAGAATAATAAAAAACCGACTTGGTTTGTCTCTGTGTGTGTACATCTGAAGCTGGGATGAGGTAGACTGAAGAGTGCTGTGGACAGACATCAGGTCCTGCCCAAGATTTTGGGCAGCTACAACCTGTCTACCCAGACAGACGTGTAGAGATGGTGACTAGAATCCTGTGTCATCAGAGAGAAGGGTAAATCCTGACATATTCTTGGGAAGGCAGTAACAAGACAATTTGGGTGCTCTATACTGGGAACTCCTGTGCCTGCCTCTCTTCAAATGCTGTTGTCATTCTTAGTGAATTTGCTATTCTCACTCTCTGAACCCCCAACCCCCTTATTTGTCTCCCTGACACAACTCACCCAGGACCAGTGTTCAGCAGCACCCAGCTCATAAGGAGTGGAAGATACTTGCTGGGACAGAGCTGGGTAGCATTTTAAATCACGTCTCAAGAGCTGACACAGTGGCTTTTGATGGGTAATTATAATCTACAAAAATGGATTCTCAGAAAGTTTACAATATCCAACTGCATCTTCCCTGGGCTTTGCAGACCATTCAATGTTTGCTTTGTGAAAAAAGAACAGAGTGTAGGAGACAGAGGAAGTCTGCTAATCATCAGTTCCAAAGCGAGCCTAGAGAAGAAGAGGCATAGAGATGAAAAAGAAGGAAATATTAGACAAAGAAGAAAGTGATGTTCTGTCTCCCATTTCTCCAAGAGTTACTAGATGGTATCACAGTGCTACCATGGATCTCACACCTGATCAGTCTCTCAGCTGCCCTTGGCTCAATCTTTTCTAGATTAGTTTTGAAGAATATTCCAGGGCTCAGTGTACTACACCTTCACTTGACCTCTGTAATCACCCTGGATTCAAACTCCTTCTAAATTCATCTCCATCATGAGCTTGCATGTCCCTACTCCTTTATAACTCAAAGCAAGAGATTGTTAGAGTGTTAAGTCTACTTCTTGACAGAGAGAATCTATGTATACAATTAGCCTTAGCCACTAGCTTGGAGCTACTAAAGGTTCTCCTTAATAAATAGCATCAAGGATGACATTTTGGGGAATAATATTAAAGGCCTTTCAATTTATGTACAGTGTTGTCAGGTTCATTTGTGTTTTGAGATTTAAGATATGCTGGTTATCTATTCTCCTTTCCTGCTACACAAAGCAATATGCACAGAAGTATCATTGAAGATCAGTTGGAAGATAGAACTATGGGGAAGAGCTGCAGTTGCTGCCAGTTAGGCACATGTAGCCATTTGGGTGAGAGACCAATGCCCTCGTGAGGAGATTACCCTACTACAGTGTGACGGTCTGAAATGTCACAGGACCCCAGGATCAAGAACGGCTGCCCCCAAACAGTGGAAAAACCCCTCCTTCCTAGTGTAGATGCAGACGTTTCCAGGGTTAATTGCCTAAAGCCTTGAATGCATAAGGCCTTCAAGGTTCTTAATGGATCCAGAACCATAATTTAATTCAAGAAAAAGGGTCCAACCTTTTGACAGTGCAATGTTTTTTTTCAGAGTTTGTCCAGTTCTTTTTTTTATTAATTTTTATTGAGCTCTACATTTTTTTTTCTGCTCACCTCCCTGCCTCTCCCGTTCCCCCTTCAGCCCTCCCCTAAGGTGCCCATGCTTCCAAGTTACTCAGGAGATCTTGTCTTTTTGTACTCCCATGTAGATTAGATCTCTTTTATCTATAAGGTTTGTGCTAGAGAATCACGTAATAGGATTTTTTAAAATATTCACTCCCTTCCCAATCTCAAAATTTTCCTTTTAGGAAAGGCAAATATTTAGGGTGAACTGCACTCATACGTATCCTTAGCCTGTTGATGCTCTGGACTATGAGTAGGACATGTCAATTACAGGAATCAGGGGAATAAGATGCATGGGGCACATTCCTGTACACAGGAGCCTTGTTGAGGTCCTCTGGGTGCAGTCTACCTCATGACGTGTGTAGCACTAAGAACTGAAAGTTTTAGTCTTTCCTCAATGGGTTACAGTGAGCTACTGAAGTAGTGGAACCAGATAGTCATGACATCTCAGCTATCAAAGCCAGGCTTGGCCAAGGTACACAGTGACTCACAGACAAGACACTTGTCCAGAGACCATGAGTATATCCACCTATTTGCCAATGTAATTTACAGGCAAGGTAGAATTATATTTGATAAAAATATAAAAATGTGTACACACATATAAACTTACTTAACATATATGTATATAATTTTATACAGTGTTTGAATATGCCATTTACATATTGTTTGTCATAATTTTGTCATTAACACACAATTTACTTGATTTGATTTAAAATGTAAAAGATAATTTTAGCTTTTTTAAAATTTAGTTTTAAATTCTATTAATTAGTAAAATTGAAAGGCAGATTGCAGAGAAATGTTTGCATTCTGTTCTAATTTGAAGAAAAATGATTTCATTTTCAAACAGTAAAATCAAAATCTTGTTGAGTTTTGCCTATTATTACTTCTGTATAGATGTATACTTTAGCCTAATATTGCCTTAGTTTAACTTGATTGATGTACAGACAGACAGTGGTCTGTTCTTAACATTGACTATGTTTTAGCCAATCACAGGCTGTCTATGTTTGGAACCTTGTTCAAGTCCCTAAGACAGAATCAGCCCACACAACTTGGGATGCTCTACTTATAGGTTGTCTGAGTGCCATTTTCCTTTTCTCCTGATAGAGTTCATTTAACCTGCCTTGTGGTTTAATGGAGAATTCTGCAATGTTTGGTCCAGAATCTGTCTGATGAGAAATTCATTGCAAAGCTAAGTAAGAACAAGAAAGACAAATCTGTTATGCTTTTGACATTTAACAATACAATACAGATGACCTTGAGTGCTATGGCTTTAATTTAGAATGTGTTACAAAACTCATGTGTTGAAGGCTTTGTCCCTACTTGTGCACTGCTAGAAGAGGCACATCCCTTACGACTATGGACCCAGGAGAAGGAAGTCATACAGTTAGTGTGCTCTCTTGAAGGGAGCTTCAGGACCCTGCATCATTTTTCTCCTTTCCTTGTCTGTTTGTCTGTCTGTCTGTCTATCAGCTATCTCTATCTAATCTATCTATCTATCTATCTATCTATCTATCTATCTATCTATCTATCTATC